>NC_134890.1:24731561-24756561 GCF_041734735.1 Babylonia areolata | reverse complement strand
GACCAGAGACGGAGAGAAAGTCAAATAATGCAGAGATCAGTGCACGGCCAGGCACCACCACAGGTGACTGAGCAGAGAAACACGATGCCTTTTCATTAGTGCTCGGTTCAATTGTTCGGGTTCAACAACGTCCTTGCTTACCGATGACTGCCGACAACAGTGAAGGCCAGGGACATGATCAACCCTTGGGAACCACAGTGCACTCCTCCCACTTTTCAGTCCTGCCGGCACAGCAGCCTGTTCGCACTCCCCGTTGATTTTTGCCCCACGGTCAAATCTTGCTAGCCCAGGTTAACCTCGTTTCAGTCAGTTTCATTTTCAGTTTCTCAAAGAGGCTTCAGTGCGTTCGGACAAATCCACATACTGATGTGGAGTGATGACCTAGAGGTAACGCGTCCGCCTAGGAAGCGAGAGAATCTGAGCGCGCTGGTTCGAATCACGGCACAGCCCCCGAAATTCCCCCCCCCCCCTCCACTAGACCTTGAGTGGTGCTCTGGACGCTAGTCATTCGGATGAGACGATAAACCGAGGTCCCGTGTGCAGCATGCACTTAGCGAACGTAAAAGAACCCACGGCAACAAAAAGTGTTGTTCCTGGCAAAATTATGTAGAAAAATCCACTTCGATAGGAAAAACAAATAAAACTTCACACAGGAAAAAATACAAAAAAATGGGTGGCGCTGTGGTATGGCGACGCGCTCTCCCTGGGGAGAGCAGCCCGAATTTCACACTGAGAAATCTGTTGTGATAAAAAGAAATACAAATACAAATACAAATACGCTACACTACACATCTCCTTGGCAGATGCCTGACCAGCAGCATAATCCAACGCGCTTTGTCAGGCGTTGAGTCGTCAATGTATGATGTATGTATGAATGATAGTCCCGTCGTGTTCGACTATGACCATCAGAACGGCAGAGGAGCCAACTGCTGTCCCGACTATCTGGGCTAAAATTTGATTATAGTGGAGAGTGTCCTGCCCAAACCACATCCCCACTCTCTCGGCCAAGAGGGTTTTAGGACAGTCGGTGTTGGGATGGTTCCCAAAGGTCAACCAGCCCACAAGGCTGCAGCACAAAGAGCCAGTGCAACTTGGCCTCCTATGATTTGAGACTCATAGTCCTTCACAAAAGACTAGGCTGTAAACGATTTCCCATTGCAATGGAGAATCCATTGATAATATAGCTATCACTTTGCTGTTGGCCCAACTGTAAACTTATGTCAATTTGATAGTCGTCAAAGTAGACTGTCCTGGAATGAGGACCTGGGGTAAAATTAAACTGATCATACCGTGTCCCCCCCCCCCCTTCTTTTTGGACCCTACCCCTCCTCGTGGTAGATTTTGGGGGGTAATTTTACGCCTGTTGCAATGACTGTGTCTTATTGTTCTTCCTCGGTCCTCTTCCAGTCTTTGTTTCTGCTGATCACCGGTCTCCAAAGATCGCATTTCTCCTTTGATCTCTGTTAAGTTTTGGGTCGTTGAGTTTCCCAGCTTTTGGAACGTTTGTTCACATTGTTTACTTCGTGTGTTGACTGCTTCCATTGTCTCCAGTCATCTGTTCAGTTTCCCCTGAATTGGAGGTTAATTAGGTTTGGCCTATTGAGAATCAGCACAGGCTACTGGAATAGAGACCCCACCCCCACCCTGCCCCACTTCTCTTCTCCCACGTTTGCTTCCGTTCAGTTAATGACGAGGAGGGGGGGGGATCATGGGAGGGATCATGGGGGGAGGGGGCAGGAAGGTTAGTAAAGTCTGGCTCAGAACGAACCTAAGATCCTTTTTAATCAGACAACAGCTTGCAGATAAGAGTACGATCTGGGAGGTTACTACAGTGTATATTGTTCTGAATATGAATCATTCCACATCGAGACTAATATGGATAGAACATTAAGTATTGATCTTGACCTGACATCAATGACCCCAGGGCTCTTTGGATGTTAGCCTCGGGGTTCAAATCTAGAGGTGGAGTAGTTTGAGTCTGTTACAGGCGAAAACCTACTGTTGTTTGTTGCCTGCTGCGCTAGTGCTGTTGTTGTTGCTTTTTTATTTTAATAATTAAAAAAAAAAAAAAGTGAACAACGATTGTTTCATTCATGCAGCACAGCGACTGGCTGCACACCAGCCTTCGTTATTATTATTCCCTTTTGATTTTTTTTTATTATTGATATGACGGTTTTATCTATCTATTTATTTATTTATTATGATTTATTTCTAATTTGTGTATTTATTTATTATTTTATTCATGTATTTGGATAGGCAAGTTGACAGAAATATAGACAGAGATAGAAAGAGACAAAGAGACGGCCAGAGACAAGAAAATGAGAGTGATATATGTATATATATATATATATATATATATATATATATATATATATATATATATATAGATAGATAGATAGATAGATAGATAGATAGATGTACGGAGAGACAGAAACAGAAAGACAAGAGACATAGAGTTAACGTGAGAGAGAGACAAAGATAGAAAGATATATAACATGAGAGAGAGAGAGAGACAGAGATATCATAGAGAGACAGACAGACAGAGACAGATCATGTTCGAGCAGTACTTGTCGTGGCCATGGATCTAGCCTTGCTAGCTAGCTTAGCTAGGTAGTCGATACCAACCCCATGAAGTTCTGACTCAGCGCGAGACCATCACACCGTATCATATGCAGTAACCGACACCGCTCAAGTTACGCTACCTCCTCTCACTCCTCCTCCCCCCCCCAACCCCCCCATTCTCACACGTGCACACCTTATAATCCCCGGCCCCGCCCCTCCCCCTACCCCCCACCCCCCTACTCCCCTGCCCCCCTCCCCCCTCCCACCCCACCTTTTTTTCTCTTCCCTTGCCTGATATTTGATGATTCAGGTTGGTTCCACCAACCCCCCCCCCACAACCCCCTACCCCTCCCCCGGCCTTCCGATCCCCACCTCCCAGCCCCTCCCCTTCTCCCCAGGTGTCCATCTGTGCACTTCGACACGGGATAATGTTAATGTGGATACGGGGATTAGATAGAGAAAGAGAGACAGAGTGAGAGAGAGAGTGAGAGAGAAGGACTTGTAGGTCATGTTACCCAATGATTTGTTTTTATCGACGTCACTCGGTCTCTGAATAGCCAATGGTTGTTTCTGGTTTTTTCAAAGTTGTGTGTGTGTGTGTGTGTGTGTGTGTGTGTGTGTGTGTGTGTGTGTGTGTGTGTGTGTGTGTGTGTGTGTGTGCAACAGCAACAGCAACAACAACAACAACACAACAACATCATCATCATCACCAACAACCACAACCCACCGATGCCCCCCTTAGCCCCCCCCCCCCCACACACCACCACCTCACCCACCCATACACCAACACCCACACACACCCAACCCCCCCCCCCACACACAAACAACACACCCACACAGAGCACACTCACAGGCCATAGTGAAGGAGATGGTGAGGGAGAGGAGGCAGACGAGGAGGAGGGGAATAAGGTTTGTCATGACTCCTCCTGACCACACGGATGGTCCTGCTGCTGCCGCCACTGCTGATGACCCCTCTCTCTCTCTCTCTCTCTATCTTTCTCTCTTGAGCCTGAAACAGAACCAAACAACGTTTTCTGAAAACACGGGGGATTAAGAAGGATAAAGAGCGTTCCATACGCGCTGAGCCCAATGCGCCCGAACACTGCTGTAGCGTCAAAATTATTCTCATTAGAACGGGTTCACATTTATACATATGCATGACGGGCGCAATATCAGAGTGGTTTTAAAGCGTTGGACTTTCAATCTGAGGGTCCCGGGTTCGAATCTCGGTAACAGCAACTGGTGGGTAAAGGGTGGAGATTTTTTTTCCGATCTCCCAGGTCAACATAAATTTTGTGCAGACCTGCTTGTGTCCGAAACCCCTTTGTGTGTATGCGTAAACAGAAGATCAGATACGCGCGTTAAAGATCCTGTAATTCATGCCAGCGTTCGGTGGGTTGTGGAAACAAGCACATACCCAGCATGCACATCCCCGAAAGCGGAGTATAGCTGCCTACATATCGGGGTAAAAACGGTCATACACGTAAAAACCCACTCGTGTACATACGAGTGAACGTGGGAGTTGCATCCCACGAACGAAAAAGAAGAAGATATATATGCATAAACCACAAAAATAAGAAAACTAATTTCTACAGAATTTCTGGATGTGTCGATCCGTAATTTGGAAGGAAAATGGAACACACACACACACACACACACACACACACACACACACACACACACACATATATATATATATATATATATATATATATATTTCTGCGTTTTTTCTGCATCAGTATAGCAGGGAAGTTGGTCTGTCCAGGCTGTAAACTCCCCAGGGTTTAATGGGTAAAATACAGCACTATCACTGCTCTATTACTTTCTACTTTCTATTATAGAAAACAATATCGATTTTTTTTATGTGGAAAGTCTTAGTGAAAAAACAACAATAACAAAAAACCCCAACAAAACAAATAAAACAACAACAAAAAAACAACAACAAGAAAGAAGATTTTTTTTAACATAACCACCAAACAATTTCTTAAAATGTGGAAAGCCTGAGGGAAAAAGTGTGGATGTCATAACAACATAACCAATATCCATTTCTTAAAATGTTTCTTGAAATCTGGTTAACGCGCGCAAACATGAGTCCACAGGGTTTGTTCTTTGTTGGTATCAATTAAAAAAAAAAAATTCCTGTCAAAGCAGAGTTTTTGACAGATTTTCTATACACGCTGTCGCATCTTTCTCACTCTCTGAAATATAAGCAACACTCATTTCGTAAAATGTACAAAATCTTGGGGGGCGAGCTTTTCCCAATATAACCATTTCTTAAAATGTGGAAATTCGTAGGGAAAAGGTTTGGACGTTATAACATAACCAGCATCTATTTCTTACAATGTGGAAAGTCTTTCGAAAAAATGTGGGTGCAATGACAAAACCAACATCTACTTCTTAAAAATTTTAATGTGTGAATTTAGTGTGAATTTAATGTGGAAAGTCTCAAGGAAAAAGTTGGATGTTAAAACAAAACCCACATCTATTTCTTAAAATGTGGAAAATCACAGGGGAAAAAAAGGATGTTATGATACAAAACACCACCCATTTCTTAGAATGTAGAAAGTCCTAGGAAAAATGTCAGATAGTTTAACATAACCAGCATCCATTTCTTAAAATGTGGCAAGACTTAGGGAAAAATTTTTTTTTGAGATTATAACACTAACCACCATCCATTTGTTTTTTAAATGTGGAAAGTCTTATGGAAGAAATTTGGATGTTATATCATAACTAACATCCATTTCTTAAAATGTGGAAAGTCTTAGGGAAAAAGGTTGGATGCTATAACATAACCAACATCCATTTCTTAAAATGTGGAAAGTATTAAGGAAGGTTTGGATGCTTATAACACTAATCAGCATCCATTTCTTAAAATGCGAAAAGCCTTAGAGAAAAAGTTTGGATGTTATAACACTAACCAACAGCCATTTCTTAAAATAGTAAAGAGTGGTAACTCTCTCCATCCACAAGGTACACAACTTCAAGTCAGTGCTGCTTGCGCTACCGATTCAGCTAGCAGACAGGTAAATATAAGGTACATTGGAACAAACCCAGACACTTCCTCGAAAAAGGAAGCGCCGGGCCTGTCCTTATACCGATCATCTGACATGTGCACACAGCAGCAAAGACAGAAGAAAATGTGCAAACACAAATAAGCTTTTATTCAAGACTGGCATAGCCTCTTTAATCCTGAAGCGGGTATAGATGATGAAGGACTGTCGATGTCGCAGTCAATATTTTCCCCCTCCCCTCACCCCACACTTAAGACCACCCCAACCCTCCCCCCCCCTCCTCCTCCTCCGCCCCCCCCCCCCTCCCAAAGTATCACCCCCTCCTTCCCCACTCCACCTCCCTCTCCCCCTTTCTTGGAAGGTCCTCCCTCCTCCAGGGCTTCCCAACTTCTTAGATTGTTTCTTGTTTTCATGTTTCTCGTCTTCCAATCATTATTTATTTATTTATTTATTATTATTATTATTATTTTTATTTTTTTATTTTTTGCTTCCCCACCCCTTCACAGAAAAAAAAACACCCCAAGACATGTTAGCTTTCACACCTTCTCGTTTATCTGTAGTTTTCCAGCCATTAACTTTTAAAGGCTTTTTCGTGTGATATATATGATATATATGGTGTGTGTGTGTGTGTGTGTGTGTGTGAATATTTGTGCTTGAGTGTTTGGTTGGCTGACTGTAACTGGCGATGCATGTAAGTTTGTTTGTTTGTTTGTTTGTTACCCCCCATCATTTTAGTGCTTAAATGCATGTTTTATACATCCGTATTTACACTGTACAGCGCAGGTGAGCATGTTTTACATAAAAAGGCGCTTTATAATCAAATTGATGTTGTCGTTGTCGTTATTATTATTATTGTTATTGTTGTTATTGTTGTTACTATCATCATTATTATTTCATATTATTACTGTTATTACATCATTCATGTTATGATAATAATAATGATAACAACAACAACAACAACAACAACAAAACAATAATAATAATAATAATGATAATGATTATTATTATATTATTATTATTATTACTATTATTGTTGTTATCATTTTGTCCCCACCCCCCACCTCCCACCCCCCCAAAAAAAAGAAAAAAAAAGGAGAAAAAAATCAAAATGTGTTAGTTCTCATGCCCTTCTCGTTTATCTGTTTCCCCCCCTCCTCTGGACAGGATCGATGATATCGTTAAGTGTTCGATGGATGTTTACACGTGGCTGGTCGTTTTCCTTCCTTCCTTCCTTTCTTTTTTTTTTTTTTTCATTTTTTTTTTCATCGCACTGGTGCGCAGGTAAATTCTGCTCGCCACAGCTGCGATAGCCCGTGGATCCAGATAACATGTGTCGCCAGCTGGCCGACGAACGCAAACCGGATTTTGGAACCGATAGTAGTAGTATGTACGTGTGCGAGAACGAACCTTCCCCCCCCCCCCCGCCCACCACCCCTCGCCCCCAAAGTCTGCCCCCTCCCCAAAACCTCCCCCCCCCATACCAACAACAATAGCAACAACAACAACAACAACAATAACACACACACACACACACACATAAAAAAAATCACTGGAGAAAATCCCCGTGTCCATCGCTATATAAAAAGAGTATTGGTAAGAAATAAGAGGGGCAGGGAGAATTAAAAAAAAAAAAAAAAATCTTGCCTGTGAGGAACGTACGTGCACAGCAGTGCTCCTTCGCGTAGCCACATACTATTGATGATGATAATAATAAATGTATTCATCTAGCAAAGCCCAACACTCAGCTTACATGACAGACTGACATAGGCCAACAGCAAAGTGAGAGCTGAATCATCAATGGTTTCTCCATTGCAACGGGAAATCATTTACAGCTTAATCTTTTGTGAAGGACTATGACTTTCAAACTAAGAGGCAAAAATTGCACTGGCTCTTTGTGCTGCGGCTTTTGGCGGCTGCTTGGCCTTTGGGAACCATCCGAACAACGACTGTCCTAAAATCCTCTTGCCCGAGAGAGTGGGGATGTAACTTGGGCAAGACACTCTCCACTATAATCAAATTCTCGCCCAGGTAGTTGGGACAGCAGTTGTCTCCTCTGCTGTTCTGATGGTCATTGTCGAACACATACCGACTATCATGATCATACGTGTGCGAGAATGAACAAAACAACAAAACAACAACATAACAAAATCACTGCAGAAAACCTCTGCGTCCATCGCAATAAACGTATGGGTGAAAAATGAGGGGGGCAGGGAGAATCACATATTTTGCCTGAAAGGAACGTGTGTGCATAGCAATGTTTCTTCGCGTCGCCACATAATATAATAGTCAGTCGTGCAAGGATTTGACGCCGAATCTTTCGTGCGCACAACGATGTACGCTTTGATCCGTCCTCGGTTTATTGTCTCACCAGAAGGACCGGTATCCAGACCACCTTTCAAGATTCAGTTGGAGGAAGCGTGAGGGGTGGGTGGGGATGGGGTGGGCGGGGTGTGTTGGCGTGAGAGGAGAACATACTGGTTCTTGCATGTGATTCGACTAATGAAACGCCTTGTCGTTTATCCGTCACGCGCGCGCGCGCGCGCGCGCGCGCGCACACACACACACACACACACACACACACACACACTAATACTAACACTAACGCTAACACGTGCACGAGCACACCCAATCCCACGCAAAAAAAAACAAAAACAAAAACAAAACAAAAACAAACAAACAAGAAAACAACAACAACAAACAAACTCAAACAAGAATATTTTGGTAGAAAAAAAAATCACCATCACCAATACAATCACCATCACCAATACAATCACCACCACCAATACAATCACCATCACCAATACAATCACCATCACCAATACAATCACCATCACCAAACTTTCAACTTCCAACAAAAACACGGCCAACTGAAGACCTTGTTTGTACTGTTTCCCCCACCAACCCTTCCCGTTTCGCCTATTCAGCCTCTCTCTCTCTCTCTCTCTCTCTCTCTCTCTCTCTCTCTCTGTGTCTCACACACGCAAACAACGGAACTAAACTGAAATATTAGCAGAAATGATGATGGTAATGATAATAACAAGTACAACGATGATAATCGTCCCATCGTCAGTATAATCATCATCATATATTACGGTTATTATCATCGTCATCACCATAATAATCATAATGACAACACTAAATTTGGTAGAGAAAAATATATAAGTCAAATGCCTGATAATTATGTTATCAGCTTCTTCAGATTTCGAAGTAGTAATCATAAGCTGGAAATAGAAACAGGGAGACACAAAGGCATACCACGAGAGTTACGGTTTTGTAAGGTTTGTAACATGTCTGTGATCGGTGATGAGTTTCATTTTATAATGGAATGTCCCAATTATGATCAGTTACGAAATAGATATGTTCCTAAAAAATATTTGTCTCCAAAATCGGTTTTTAATTTTTGTAATATGCTCAAAGGAGGCAAAAAAGTCATTTTAGCTGTCATTAAGATGATTAGATTTGCAAATGTTGCCTAGTTATACTTTTGGAGTTAAAAGACATTTGTGTTTTCTCAACTTTTATGTGACATTGTTGTGTATTTGGAAATGTTTGTTATGGGCACGAAAAGAGTATTTTGCAGTAATCCTCCATACTCCAATAGGAGTGAAAGGATAATTAAAACTTGAAACTTGAAACTCTGTCTGTCTGTCTGTCTGTCTCTCAAACACACGCATGAAGCCGTGGTAATAGCGACTTCTGTTTCTTGGTGTAAGCATATCTCAAGATACTTATGTGTCATCTTTTTTTAGTTATTTCATTTATTTAAATGTCCTATTGCTTGCTGCATTCAGTATCAAGATGGGTCTGTAAATTTGAAGTTGAAAAGTTGAGTGATTCCAAGGTATATATATATGAAGTTTACGTCATTGACTAGTATCGTGGGTATAAAAAAAACAAACATGTGTGCAGTGTTGACTTTTGAACATTAAAAAGTGATACGATATATAGGTTGTAGTGGGTATCATTCTCCAACCACCCCCTTTAGAAACTGAACTGAACTGATCTTAATGAAGTTTACTTCATTGACCAGTAACGAGGGCACACAATCTTAGTGCGTAGTGTTGACTTTGAACATTAAAAAATGTTGGGATATGTTAGGTTTTAGTTTAGTGTTTATTATCCAGCCGCCCCCCTGAGAAACTGAACTGAAATGAACTCACACACACACACACGCACGCAAACACACACACACACACACACACATACACACAGACACACACACACACACACACACACACACACACATGCGCGCGCGCACACACACACCTTCACAAACACAAACACGAACGTTAGCAAACAGGCACAAACATCCTGACAAATAACATGTAAAAGACAGATGTAGATTTTACAGATGTCGTGATGTATCAGAGAAATCAGATTCTTGGGCTGTGTGAACACAGAGAGATCGGATTCTCTCTCTCTGTGTGTGTGTGTGTGTGTGTGTGTGTGTGTGTGTGTGTGTGTGTGTGTGTGTGTGTGTGTGTGTGTGTGTGTGTGTGTGTGTGTGTGTTTTGTTTAAACACCCGGTCTTGGAAATTAAGTATCTGTTTTTGATTGTGCTAATGTGCGGAATTTGACCAGCTGTATGTATGTATATGCGTGCGTGCATGCATGCGGTTATGTGTCGTGTGTGTGTGTGTGTGTGTGTGTGTGTGTGTGTGTGTGTATGTGCGTGTGTGTGAGTGCGTATGTGTGTGTGTGTGTGTGTGTGTGTGTGTGTGTGTGTGTGTGTGTGTGTGTGTGTGTGTGTGTGTGTGTGTGTGTGCATGTTGGTGTTCGTGTACTAGTCTTCGCGTTTACGTCTTTCCACTTTAAGTGATATCAGACAGATAAAAAATGGGGGTTGGAAGTTGGGGTGGGGGTACCGGGGGTTGGAGAAGGGAGTGGGCGGTTGAGAGGGACGGGTGTGTAAGGAGCAGATGCATGCATGCCCGCACGTATAAATATATATCTGTGTGTGTGTGTGTGTGTGTGTGTGTGTGTGTGTGTGTGTGTGTGTGTGTGTGTGTGTGTGTGTGTGTGTGTTCTTACATAATAACGAGCAGTATTTCCACCCGCAGTCCACTCGACGTCAACCCTCAATGGATTTTGGAAACACGAAGACACCCACTCCTGCAAACAGAGTATGGTTACCTGCATTCTCGGTTTAAGAAAGACGTTCATCACCCATGAAGGTAGAGGAAGAGGAATAGGAGGGAGTAGAGGAGGAGGAGGAGGAGGAGGGGAAGAAGAAGAAGAAGAAGAAGAAGAAGAAGAAGAAGAAGAAGAAGAAGAAGAAGAAAAAGAAGAAGAAGACGACCAGGGTGATTGTGGTGGTGATGTTGGTGATTGTGGTGGTGATGATTGTGATGGTGAAGAAGAAGAACAAGAACAAGAACAAGAAATTTATGGTGATTGTGATGGTGATGATGGTGATGGTGAAGAAGAAGAAGAAGAAGAACAAAAAGAAGATTATGGTGATTGTGATGGTGATGATGGTGATGGTGGAGAAGAAGTAGAAGAAGAAGAAGAAAAAAAGAAAGAAATAATAATAAGAAGAAGAAGATCAAGAACAAGAACGAGAACAAGAAGTACAACAAGAAGGAGAAGAAGAAGAAGAAGTTCAAAGCCTTGTACCACAATAGCGCTCAATGAACTGTGACAGGGAGATTGTGTGAACATGTGATAGAGTGATAACGCGTAGGCTAAGGAAGCGAGAAAATCTGAGCGCACTGGTTCGAATCCCGGTACAGTCGCCAGTATTTTCTCCCCCTCCACTAGACCTTGAGTGGTGGTCTAGACGCTAGTCATTCGGATGAGACGATAAATCGAGGTCACGTGTGCAGCATGCACTTCAGCGCACGTGAAAAAAAAACAAACAACAACAACAAAAAATCACGGCAACAAAAGGGTTGTCCCTGGCAAAATTCTGTAGGAAAATCTACTTCGACAGGAAAACAAATAAAAAGCAAACTGCAGGCAGGAAAATATGCAACAAAAACAACAAAAGGGTGGCGCTGTTAGTGTGGCGACGCGCTCTCCATGGGGAGAGCAGCCCGAATTTCACACAAAGCAATCTGTTGGGACGTAATACAATGTGTTCCAACCCTCTGAAAGTTGAATGGTTCTCTCCACAGGGAGAATGTCGTGGCCGTTGCACAGCGCCAGAACACGTTTTGCTATTGTGCGCCTGCGACAGCATTTAGTCTGACATTCCTTTGACGGCATGTCTTTTTATCTACACACACACACACACACACACACACACACACACACACACACACACACACACACACACACACACACACAGAGGAATGGAGGGAGAAGAAGAAGATAGGGAGGGAGATACAGAAAAAGAGAGTGAAGAAGAAGAAGACGAGAGAAGAAGAAGAGAGAGAGGGGGGAGAAGAAGAAGAAGATAGAGAGGGAAATACAGAAACAGAGTGAAAAAGAAGAAGAAGAGAGAGAGATAGGGATGGATATACAGAAACAGAGAGAGAGCGAAAGAAGAAGAAGACGAGAGAGAGAGAGGGAGAGAGAGAGAGAGAGAGAGAGAGAGAGAGAGAGAGAGAGAGAGAGAGAGAGGAAGAAACAGAGAGAGAAGAAGAAGAAGAAGAAGAAGAGAGAGAGACAGAGAGGAAGTAAGAAAGAAAGAGGGGAAGAGAGAGATAAACAGACAGACAGGGAGAGAGTTGGAATGAAGGAATAAAAGTAAGAATCAATGCTTTACTTATTCATTATGGGTCCAGATGTAGGGATATATGACATCGTGCACCGTCATACAAAAATTGAAGTTTTCTGTCTGTTTCGAACACATTGTCTCCATTACTCTAAACTGCCTTTTGACATGTACAGAGAGGGAGAGAAAGAGAGAGAGAGAGAGAGAGAGAGAGAGAGAGAGAGAGAGAGAGAGAGAGAGACAGACAGACAGACAGACAGACAGACAGAGATAGGGAGATAAAGAGAGAGAGAGAGAGAGAGAGACAGACAGACAGACAGACAGACAGACAGAGATAGGGAGATAAAGAGAGATAGAGAGAGAGAGAGAGACAGACAGACAGAGATAGGGAGAGAGAGAGACAGACAGACAGACAGAGAGAGACAGAGACAGAGACAGAGATAGAAAGAGAGAGAGAGAGAGAGAGAGACAGACAGACAGACAGACAGACAGACAGACAGAGAGCTGAACTACTTCTGTGTTGCGTCGGGATACTTTTAAATGGAGTGTTTTATCAAAGCTGCTTTTCTCTCTGATAATATTTTCCACAAGCTTGAATTTTATCCGAAAGAAGCATTTTCAGCAGTGCATGTGTTGTGGTATAAGTTACAAAACAGACGGATTATTTTATTTATCTTATAGGAGTGGATCATTTCTCCTGGTTATTAGGAGGAAGGTGGCAGAATGGTTAAGACACTCGTCTGCCAATACAGAGTCCTCGAGGGTCTGGGTTCGAATCCCGCTCTCGCCCTTTCTCCCAAGTTTGACTGGAAAATTGAACAGAGAGCGTCCAGTCGTTCGGATGCGACTATAAGCCGAGGTCCCGTGTGCAGCACGCACTTAGCGCACTGAAAAAGAACCCATGGCAACAAGAGTGTTGTCCTCTGGCAGCATTCTGTAGAAGAAATCCACTTGGACAGGTACACAAACATAATTCTGTGCATGTACTCTGGGCCTGACAAAGCGCGTTGGGTTATGCTGCTGGTCAGGCATCTGTAAAGTGATGGCCTAGAGGTAACGCGTCCGCTTAGGAAGCGAGAGAATCTGAGCGCGCTGGTTCGAATCACGGCTCAGCCGCCGATATTTTCTCCCCCTCCACTAGATCTTGAGTGGTGGTCTGGACGCTAGTCATTCGGATGAGACGATAAACCGAGGTCCCGTGTGCAGCATGCACTTAGCGCACGTAAAAGAACCCACGGCATCAAAAGGGTTGTTCCTGGCAAAATTATGTAGAAAAATCCACTTCGATAGGAAAAACAAATAAAACTGCAGACAGGAAAAAAACACATGGATATTTTAGGTTTTGACAAAGAAAAAAACTGATTGCTTTCCTTTTATAGGAGTGGGCTATTTCTTCTGGTTATTTTAGACAAAAATAAGCTTATTTACTTTTTTTTTTTAAGGAGCAAGCCAGTTGCTCTGATTATTTTACGTGTGGGTGAAAACAGCCAATTACATTGATCTTTTAGGAGTGGGCCATTTGCGCTGGTTATTTTAGGTCTTGGCGAAAAGAGCAGGATTACTTTCATCTTTTAGGAGTGGGCCATTTGCGCTGGTTGTTTTAGGCCTTGGCGAAAAGAGCAGGATTACTTTCATCTTTTAGGAGTGGGCCATTTGCGCTGGTTATTTTAGGTGTTTAATAATAATCATAATAATGATAATAGAACGCAGGCTTATATAGCGCAGTACCCCCATCTCAGATGGGGCTCACCGCGCCTTACAATAAAATGATACAAATTTAAGACTATGTGAAGTAAGACAATTATGTGAAAAGTCAACACAGTCAACACATGGCATTGGCTAAAATGTACATATATAAGACAAAGTGATATAAAAATGATTATGTGAATAAACGCAGGTACCATCACAGTCTCAAATCAATGCAAAACAAAGCACAACACATTCACCACAGTCAAAAACTAAACACCAAAGAACCAGGTATCACGAAACCCCCCCAAAAAAAACCCACACCAAAATCATCACAAACGCACACAAATCAACACAAAGAGCCATCCAGCAATAAAATCACAGCAAGCATAATAACGCAGATGGAAAAGTTTCGGTGAGAAAAGAACAATTTAAAAAGATATGTTTTGAGTGCTGTCTTGAATGCGGGTGTTGGGGTGTTTAAACAAAAAGAGCAGGGTTAGATGCGCTTGGCTATTTTAGTCGCGCGAAGAGTGCGAGCATACTCGAAAGGGTCAGAGCGTGCGAGAATGATTGATTACACCGCATCGCATCTGTTGAAATAAGTAGGTAGGTAGGTAGGCAGTAGAGGCGCGAGGGAACGGAGGGGGTGTGGGTGTAGTGGTGGTGGTGGTGGTTACACCTCGTGAGCCTGTCAAATTAATGCTCTGCTTGATTAACGAATAGTAAAGAGTGGTAACTCTCTGCATTCACGAGGTACACAACTTACATGTCAATGCTGCTATTGCTTCCGCTTCAGCTAGCACACAGGAAAGTAAAATGTGCAGTGGAAAAATAAAGCTGTGTGTTTTCGTGGTTGTTTGGTTTAAATGTACAACTTTTTGCTGTCATCTTGTGTGTGTGTGTGTGTGTGTGTGTGTGTGTGTGTGTGTGTGTGTGTGTGTGTGTGTGTGTGTGTGTGTGTGTGTTTGGTGACCTAAACTGAAGTGATGTGCTGTGCTCATATACTTATTAACAAGGCACATCCATGATAATCTGGCTTCCATGAAATCAGCTGTCTGTCAATACCCAGACCCATACATTATGTACTTTTACATTTCATTTCAACTTCTTTTTTTTCTTCGCTTTTTGACAATACGCATTCTCTTTTAAAAGAAAACATCTCTGGCATGTATACGCAGTCTGTTCCTATCAGTTACTGTGACAAAAAGACATGTCACATTTATCATATAATGCATTTTGTCAGGGTGTTTGGAAACCGACTGTCTGTTTTAAATGGTTGCTTATGATTGTAACGTCATGACGTATTTAAAGGATAATATAATGATGAGTGTCATGTTTTTATTCTCATCAGAAATACCCTCTAAACACACACACACACACAACACACACACACACACACACACACACACACATACACACACACACACAACACACACACACATATGTATTGCCTGTGTGCATACATACATACGTATTTGTAGAAAAAAAAAGATTTCTTGCTTGAGTAAATTTTAGTTGTTTTAACTTTCGACGAAATGCATTTCGTAAATGATATGTAGTATTTTTACGTAATATAGGTATAAACATTCGTAAACGTACTCTTAAAATTCCTTTCCAGACGCAGTTATAACCATTTTGATTTTTCACAGCTACGAGTCATAGAAACACAAACAGAAAGTACACGGGAGCGTCATCCCGATGGTAACTAGCCTGGCTATCAAGTGAGTTTTTGACATAGGGAGCGGGATTTTAAACTACCTCCTGCACTACTCCTGACTGGTGGTCTGGGTGCTAGTTTATCAGATAGGATGGGACGACTGATATAGACCGAGGTCCTTCTGTGTGCTTCATGCACTTAGCGTAACATTCTGCAGAAAAAAAGTGACTTTTATGATTAAATAAATTCCCCACTTGCAATAATGAGAGAAATATATAGAGAGAAATGGACAGATAGATGGATGCACAGAGAGAGAGAGAGAGAGAGAGAGAGAGAGAGAGATGTGGCGCCACACTGTGGCGATGAGCTCTTCCAGCCAAAGTTCATACAAAAATATCAGCTGTGACAGGATGTGATGCAGCAGAAAAGAGTACAGTATCAGTATCAGTATCAGTAGCTCAAGGAGGCGTCACTGCGTTCGGACAAACCCATATACGCTACACCACATCTGCCAAGCAGATGCCTGACCAGTAGCGTAACCCAACGCGCTTCGTCAGGCCTTGAGAATACAAGTATAGTACGATACAATACGAAACAATGCAACACAATGCAATATAACGCGATACAATACAACACAATGTAATACAACGTAATTCAATACAATACAATACAACACAATACAATACAATACAATACAATACAATATAATACAAAACAAGCGAGTGGTTTGTTATCGTAAGATGGATGATGGGCAAAGAAATAAAACGCTTTATGAGTGACCTCCCCTAGATCAAGACGAAGATCTTCAGACATAAGTCATGAAATTGAAAAAAGGGGGAACAGAGAGTTTGGGGGAGGGTGGTGGAGGGAGAGAAAGACTAAGGGGATCAGAGAGGGGGGTGGAGGTGGAGGAGGAGGAGGAGGAGGAGGAGAAGGAGGAGGACTCAAAATAGGAAAATCCATTTCTGTCTGCACGATAAACTCCCGAGATAACTTCAAGGGGTCATTAGTTTTACCTCAAGAGGAGGAGGGATGGGCGATGACGGTGGTGGGGGGGGGCTGGGGGAGGGGGTCGGGGGGGGGGGGGGGTCGGGGGTAGGGGGTGGGGGTTGGGGGTGGGGGTTAGAATCCACAGCACGCGCTTAGTTTGTCATGCAAATCATGTCAGTTCCAACTCGTCCGACACACACACCGCCTTCATCACTTTGGCCCTCCCTCCCCTTCCCTCCCCTTCCCCTCCCCCCCTGCCCCCTTATCCTTCTTCCCTCTTCTCCGCAGGTCTGTCGATTTTATCGATATGTTTGTGCAAAACATGTTACTGATAAGAACGCCTCCCACCCCCCTCCCTGTCCCACCCCCCTCCTTACTCCTCTCAAAAAAAAAAAAAAAAAGACAAAAAAAAAGACACGAATCGCTGACACACATGTACGCACGCACGCACGCACACACACATTCGTGCACACACACACACACACACACACACACTCGCGTGCGCGCGCACACACACACACACACACTCTCCCTCTCTCTCTCTCTCTCTCTCTCTCACACACACACGTGCGTGCGTGCACACACAGGTATGGACAAACATGAACACGAAGACAAATGTGCTGGGGTAAGCACACACACACACACACACACACACACACACACACACACACACACACACACACACACACACACACACACACACACACACGCGCATGCACACATAGATTTGGACGCCCCTGCAAATAATGTACAGACACAGACAACACAGCATACATACATACATGGTGGACAGACAAGACAATCTGTCTGTTTCATAAAGCTCGGCATCATTCTGTTTCTAGCTCTGACCTACGCACGAACACACACACACACACACACACACACACACACACACACACACACACACACACGAACAAGCAGCTACGTACGCGCGCGCGCGCACACACACACACACACACACACTAGCACTGATGCGTCCTTGGACGATACTTTCTAAAACATAATAAGAAACGTCTGTTATGAAAATTCAAAATTGATACTCCAATGGCCCCTTTGTGAAAGATCATGACAATGCACAAGATGAAAATGAAAATATGCCACGTTTCAAGTTGTAATTTCAAATAGGAGAGCTGTAAATTTCTTTTTGTGAATAGTAAGGATGAAAAATGAAAAATGCAATCAAAACACATTTTGCTGGAATATTTAGGTTGTGTAGAGACAGAAAATTATCCACAAAACAGTCATCTGCCTGAGAACTGACAATTTTGATAACACAAAACAAAACAACAATAACATTGACAACAACATACACACGCACACAGGTTTCGACAACCTAACAAAAAGGATATAGACCTTATGTGACATTCCTACCGAAGGTAACAACGAAGCAACTGGTAATTTGGCGTTCTAGAGAGAATCTGTGAAAACTGCATTTGATTGATACTGATTAAATTAAAGAATTTGTGTTATTTGGACATAATGATGAACATAAAAAAGAGACGATGAATTCGACCAAATTCGTTTGTATGCTAAATATTTCGTATATAAGTTTGTTGGAATCAACAGGATAAAAGTCTTTTAGATTTATTTCCTGATCGAAATAGCGCATTTCTCTCGGACCGTAACAGCGGAAAAGGGAAAAAGAATCCAAGCCGCGGAAACGGGCTAATGGATGTGCAGCCACTGTCTTAAAAATAGATAGATAGCTCACTGGCCAGAAAAGCTGAAGCCAACTGGAAGCCATATTGTCACTCGTATCTGGCCGTCAGTCCGTTGAGAAGGCGTCTGCTAACTGGTGGTAGTTTCGTAACTGTAACCGTTTATCTTCGATGAAATCGTGTAATGCTTGCCCCACGACAAGCCAAATATTGTGTCTTGATTGATATCTGCCAATGGTTTATGTACCAAAGGTATAACAGGAGAACAGTGCAGTGACACGTAGCGCAATGCTGTGGAGGTACACACAGGAATGTCAGCTTAACTCTCTCCATACGAACGGCGAAAGAGACGACGTTAACAGCGTTTCACCCCAATTACCATCATCAAAATATTGCAAGTGGAAGGCTCTTATACTGAAGAGGTGAATGTTGACAAAGAATACCACAATTCTGACGACGGAAGCTAAAGGTTGGGTCATTCAGACACCCACTGGACATCCGAGTGGTCTGTGTAGAGGAGAAGAGAGGACTGGCCGTACTGAGTGAGTTAACTAACGCCGCGAGCAAGTGAAATCTTGCTGTGAAGCGTCATCGTAGCAAGCTGAGCGCTCGGCTACATATATGGAGTTACCGCCTCGCGCTGTACTGACACGAGTAGCAAAATGGCTCATTGAACACTCCCGCTGGCTTCAGTTAGCAAAGGGGCTCAAAGAAGGCATGCGCTATCCATCTACTTTTAGACCAGTGGTGTGCTTTCGTGGTGGACTTCTCGTCTCTTGCAGAGCGAGAAGTTGGTCATATGACGACATGACCGTAACTGGCTTCTCTGAGTTTGCACTGCTTTTGTTTGGACAACTTTTCGGCAGAGTTTATAAATGGATCAGTTCGAATATATAATGGCAGATGCATGACAAGAAACATGCTCAAAGTAAACATTGAAGACCAAAGGAAATGATGGGTGTAATTATAAAACCAAATATATCTTGCAAAGGTGCAAAAATAGTCACCGAAAATGTTCAAATTCCTTTTGTCCAAACAGCGATTTCCACGACGAAATTTTAGCCTTTCAGTGACCTGGAAAAAAAAAAGGGAGACGCGCGGTTCTTGCTAAAAACAAACAAACCAGGGAACCCCGACGAAAATCCGATGAAAGCGGGCCTTCACACTCTCCCCAATGTCGCAAGTCAGTGAACAATAGGTACACTGATCATGTCAGGACGCATACAAACCATCAAGCAAAGCACTGGACCATGTGAAGGTAAGAAAAGAAAACTACTTTGGTGAGGCCGCGTGACAAGATAATAATAATAGTAATAATAATAATGATAATAGTTTCTTTATATTGCGCCTGTCATTAAAATACAGTAATGCTCAAGGCACATTACACGAGTAAAATATAACGAAAATAAAAAATCTCCACCCCCACCCCCACCCCCACACACACACACCCACACCCACACCCACACACACACACACACAACACACACATCCACAACCCCACCCCCACAACACACACCCACACCCACACTCCCCCCCCACACACAACACACACACCCACAACACCCACAACACCCACACCCACAATACACACACACACACACACACACAACACACACCCAAACACACACACGCACACACACACACACACAACACACACCCACACACACACACACACACACACAAACACAACACCCCCCACCCCCAAAACACACACACACACACACAGACACACACACACACACACACACACACACACACACACACACACACGTACACAGAGACACACGACACAACGGCCTTGCTAAAAAAAAACAAGTCCTCAAAGAACTGCTGAGGGAGGAAAACGGAGGAGAAGACAGACAGAAATAAAGGAACGACAAAACTGCCAAATGACGGAGAGAGAAATCATCTACGGAGACCCAGACTTGAACACATAACCCACAGAACTGGACAAATCTAATGTTCTTCGCTTATTCAGTAGGGCGCTCCAAGGGGCGCTCTTCAAACGAAGCAACGAAGCAGCAGTAGTAGTAGTAGCAGTAGTAACAGAAGAAGAAGAAGGAGAAGAAGAAGAAGAAGAAAGAGAAAGAAGAAGAAGAATGTCAGCAGGCATTTGGGAGCAAATTTATAGAGCAAACAAACAAACAAACACAGATAAAAAAAAAACAAACAAAAAACCAACAACAACCAACCAACTAAACAAAATGTAGATTTAGCCATTGTTATTCACATACATCGTAGTGGACGGGTCGATAAAAAAGATTTCCTGGTTTTCCAAATCGCTATTTGAATCGCCATATGTTTCGTATAAATAGCTCGTATTATTTCGCACATTATGCACACATTGATCCCGAATTTACAAATGATACTCTATTACGTAAGAAATTCACTCTGGTTGAGGAAACATTATGCAGTACTGTTTTGTTTGTTGCCTTTCTTTGGATTCTTGTAAACAAAATTCCGACACACGCACGCAGTTACGCACGCGCGCGCGCACACACACACACACTCACTCACACACACACACACACACACACACACACACACACACACACACACACAATCACACACACACACACACACACACTCACACACACACACACTCACACACACACACACACTCTCTCTCTCTCTCTCTCACACACACACACACTCACACACACACACACACACACACTCACTCACTCACACACACACACACACACACACACACACACACACACACACACACAATAACACACACACACACTCACACACACTGACACACACACACACACAGACACTCACACACACTCACATACACACACACACACAGACACTCACACACACTCACACTCACACACACACACATATACACACACGCACACACACACACACACACATATATATATACACACGCACGCACACAAAGGGGGTGGGGGGGGGGGGGGGCATGCTGTTATCTTTCTTCGTCCAGATGGCTACACTATACATTACTGCCTGGCTGCTAAAAATAAGCCCCCCAAAAGTGCGTGCTTATGGGCATCTGAATATACAATTTCAGGCAGCAAAACCATGACAGTACTCTCTTGTGTAGTGGACAATCCACTTTATATTTTCCCGGTTTTTCTTCTTCTTCTTCTTTTTAAATTACATTTCATTTTATATCTATCTATTTGCTCACTTTTTAAGTCTTATTTTTAGATTTATTTATTTAGTGTTTATAATAATATATTTAATCATTAATTTGATGACATTTCTGTTTGTTCATGCATTTCTTTTTCTCCAGGCCTGACTAAACGCGTTGGGTGACGCTGCTGGTCAGGCATCTGCTTAGCTGGTGTGGTGTAGCGTATATGGATCGTCCGAACGCTGTGACGCCTCCTTGAATAACTGAACTGAAACTGTTTCCAGTCTGCCTTTTACTTGTATGGCATGTACTCCGATGAAACACACTCTATGGATGCGATAATTAAATATCTATGCCGCACATTGTTCTGTCATTTACGTGGGCTTGGCAAAATTCGCTCTTTTCTTTCCACTGCTGCTGCCAATAGACTCTCTGTCTCTTTCGCACTATCTAGATTAGACAACTGGGTAAAGGGTGGAGATTTTTCCCATCTCCCGGGTCAGCATAATATAATGTGCAGACCTGCTTGTGCCTGAACCCCCTTCGTGTGTATACGTAACCAGAAGATCAAATACGCACGTTTAATAAGATCCATATCAGCGTTCGGTGGGTTATGGAAACAAGAACATACCCAGCATGCACACCCCCGAAAACGGAGTATGGCTGTCTACATGGCGGGGTAAAAACGGTCATACACGTAAAAGCCCACACGTGTACATGGGAGTGAACGTGGGAGCTGCGGCCCAAGAACGAAGAAGAAGAAGAAGAAGAAGAAGAAAAACAAAATAAAACAAAAACAAAAAACAAAAAAACTGTAACTCTCAGCTGGTCTCTCTGATCAGAAACCAAGTCAACTCCATGGCATTTTGAATCATGCAGCCCGACTCATGCTCCGTAAACCCAGGCATGAGAGTGCAACATCACTGTACAGAACACTTCGCTGGCTTCCTGTGAAGGCAAGGATTCGATACAAAATTGCTTGTCTCTGCTTTCAGTGGCTGCTGCCACAACAATATACCACCGTATCTTTCAGGTTTTTCTCCAATTATACTATCCTTCTAGGTCACTGCACTCTTTTGACACTTCTCTGCTGAGACCTTTGGTTAAAAAAAAACAAAAACAATTTTCTGTCTTTGCCCCGAAAGGTACAACTGTTATTTTCATTGCTTATTTTATTTTTCATTATTACTTTGTTGTACTTTAAGATGTGATTTTTTTAGTGCTTTGTGACGTACGCAACTGGTTTGAAGAGTTGAGAGTGGATTTTTTTTTTTAAGCATTGCGATATGGTTTAAATGTATCGTAATATGGGGTGTAGCATCTAATTTTGTGATATTTTTTTTTTAAGTATTGTGCAAAAAATACTGATATTAGATTCAAGTACTGTGATATGATATATGCATTGTTTGGGTATCGTGATGTGTGATATGTATGGTGAATGCTCTGTATTCTGTGATGATTTCATGTGTGCATGAATTTATTTTTTATTTATTTATTTTTCTACAGCACGATAGTTTAATAAACACAGTGCTTTGCAATGTAATTCAGTACAAATCCGGTTTTGTTTTGTTTTTACGCGCACACACACACATACACACACAAAGATACGACACACTGAATAGATAAGAGGCACAAAGAGAAATCCTGTGATACATAAGATGGTTAACTGATTTACGTATCTAAATGTATTATATCAGTTTTTTTTAAACCATCACACATGCGCGCGCCGCGCGTGCGTGCATGCGTGTGTGCGTGTGTGTGTGTGTGTGTGTGCGTGAGTGTGTGTGTGTGTGTATGTGTGTGTGTGTGTGCGCGCGCGCACGCCCCTGTGCGCCCGTGTGCGTGCGTCTGCATTTAAGTGTATCTGTGCTTGTGGTGGGGTTGGAAATGTGTGTGTGTGTGTTTTTTTTTTTTTTTTTTTTTTTTTTTTTAAACAACAATAACAAAACAAACCTAGTACCAGTTCTTTACTCAGATATATACATCACGATAACACAATAGTAACATCATGGTAGTATGAATCAAAAAAATGTACAAACAATCCAGTAACAGTATCAAATCAGACATTCAACCGTCTTATGCATCACAAGTGAGAGAGAGTGAGTGATTGTGCGTACGTGTGTGCGTGTGCGTGTGTGTGTGTGTGTGTGTGTGTGCGTGCGTGTGTGTGTGCGTGTGTGTGTGTGCGCGCGTGTGCGCGTGTGTGCGCGTGCATGCGTACATGTGTGTGTCCGCGCACACGAGTGCGGCTGGTTTACATGTTAACATTGTACAACTTAAGCATTAGATGCTATTCAATGTTACACACCATGTCAACATAACTTCGGACAATATCGGGTCAGTGGTTACATCCAGTTACACGGTCATCCTCTAGCAAGTAAAGAACAGTAAAAATTTCAACCAACCAATAATTATGATTGTTTACCGCATTCTGAGATATTTTAATAGACATTTCTTAAACATCAGAAAAGCACATCAGAAAAGGTCGCACAGACCTACGCTGTTTCAGTAATGTTTCAACAACACTATTGTCTGATTCACTGACCTGCTGTCTGAAGGAAAGTGGTTCAAATGTAAGTATCAGTATATATCAGTAGCTCAAGGAGGCGTCACTGCGTTCGGTCAAATCCATATAATTATAATCTACACCACATCTGCCAAGCAGATGCCTGACCAGCTTCGTAACCCAACGCGCTTAGTCAGGCCTTGGGGAAAAAAATAAAATAAATAAAATAATGATAATAAGAATAAGAATAATATATTTTAAAATAATAATAATAATAATTTTTTGTGTAATTGAAGGTAAAATAACAACAACAACAACAACAATAATAATGATAATAATAATTATTATCATCATCATTATTATTATTATTATTATTATTATTATAACGCAAATTTCCGTGTAAAAAAACATGCGCAGCTGTGCTGTAAAAAGTAAGGGCCGACGTTTAAAGCATGCATTTAAACACTGATAAAAATGAAAGACAGCCAGCTAAAGCACATAAGCACAAATTCATGCACACAAGAAATACCCCCAGTTTCAAAAGGGAGTGCACTCATTCCCCCCCCCCCCGCCCCCCCAGTCCCCCTCCACAATTCTCACGACCATGCACACATCCAGACTAAGCGTGTGTGTATGGGTGTTTTTTTCCCCCTGCCATTACTGAATAAAATGGCCGAAAAAAAAATCATATGAAGAAAAAAGTTTGTGCCCACTGTGGCTAAAAACAAAACAAAATCGGATTTGTACTGAATTACATTGCAAAGCACTGTGCTTATTAAACTATCGTGTGTGTGTGTGTGTGTGTGTGTGTGTGTGTGTGTGTGTGTGTGTGTGTGTGTGTGCGTGTGTGTGTGCACGTGAGTACGCTCATTTGGCTTTCAAAAAAGGGGGAGGAAAGGAGGAAAATAGAGAAAGAAATCTAAACAAGAAGAAGAAAAGAGAGAGAGGGAGAGAGAGAGAGAGAGAGAGAGAGAGGGGGGGGGGGGGGGGGGGGGGGGGGGGAGGAAAGGAAAAACGTGAAGTACCGTGGATGCCTTCAGGTTTAACATTTGCTGCATCTTGCAATTGTTCACTCGAGAATTGTGTACACGGAGCATTTATAAAATGAACTTTGTGTGTGTCTACTACTTTATTTATTTATTCATTCATCTATCTGCTAC
>NC_134890.1:24711561-24726561 GCF_041734735.1 Babylonia areolata | reverse complement strand
TGGTGATGAACTTTCTGGGACATCCGTACTTCACCATGATTCTCCAAAGGCCATCTCTGCTAACAGTATCGAAGGCCTTGGTCAGATCGACATAGGTGGAGTAAAGGTCGGCGTTCTGTTCCTGACACTTCTCCTGGAGCTGCCTGGCAGCAAACACCATGTCGATAGTCCCGCGTTCTTTCCGGAAGCCACACTGGCTCTCTAGTAGGAGACCTTGCTCAAGGGGCGCTATGAGACGGTTGAGTAGCACTCTGGCCAGAGTCTTGCCTGCGACGGACAGCAAGGATATTCCACGATGGTTGTCACAGGCCTGACGATTTCCTTTGCGCTTGTACAGGTGTACGATGGAAGCGTCTTTGAAGTCCTGTGGAACTGCCTCATGCTGCCAGATGAGATGGAACAGCTGATGAAGCTTCTCAGTCAGCGCCATACCACCTTCTTTGTAGACCTCAGCTGGAATGGAGTCTGAGCCAGGGGCTTTGCCATTGGATAGCAGACGGATAGCTTTCTGGGTCTCCTCCAAAGTTGGAATGGCATCCAACGACTCACTGACTGGCACCTGGGAGAGTCGGTCGATGGCTTCATCATTGATGGTGGAAGGGCGGTTCAGTACGCTGTCAAAGTGTTCGGCCCATCTCTCAAGGATCCCGTCCTTGTCAGTGATTAGGGTAGAACCATCAGCACTGAGGAGTGGAGCAGATCCGGATGTGGTGGGACCGTAGACTTCTTTCAGGCCGTTATAGAAGTTCTTCATGTCGTTCCTGTCTGCAAAGCCCTGGATCTCATCAGCTTTGTTGCTCAACCAGGAATCCTGCATCTGCCGCAGCTTCAGCTGGATGGTGCTGCGTGCGCTCTTCAGTATTTCGCATTTAGTGTCTGGTAGCTTTATACGTCACAACTTTTCTTTCTTCCTGGGCAAAGTTATAATGTACAATTTCTTCATGCGCTTATGTCCCCCCTCCCCCCCCCCACACACACGGATACCCACCTATCCCACCCCACCCCCCTAAAAAAAAAAAAGGAATAGAAAATCCATAGTTTTGCACGACACAGGATGGCAGGCTCATAAGTTATGTCAGGAGCGAAGTGTCAAAACGTCCAAAGGCAGCCTGCAAAGTCGGAAGAACGAGAACGATGAATGTGTGTCTGTCGCAGGGAACGACTTGATACATAAACCACATGGCCTGTGTCCGTACTACACAGCAGGAAACGAGAATTTAATGTCCCAGCGTTTGAGTGTCGGAACGTGCGTTCACGCGCTCTATATGAGTAGGCCTGTGACATGAGAGCTTTTTTTTTAATCGAATAACTGTCTAATGCCTTGTAAGTATGCACGAACTTGGAAAAAAACCCAAACAAACAAACAAACAAACAAACAAACAAAAAAACAACCAACCAAACCAAACACAAAAAAACACCCGTATATCTCTCGACTACGATTGCTTGATGTAGTAGTCAAAGGTTTTGTTATTATCAGGGACTTGGAACAGAAAACTTTAAATGTTATCTCTTGACTGCGATTGCTTAATGTTGTCAAAAGATTCGTACGAAGCTTTAAAAAAAAAAGAAGAGATTATAATTATAAATGTGATTATCTGCAGGTCTGTCTTTTTGTTTTTGGTTGTTGTTTTTTTCCAAACATTTCAAAGAATTTCATTTCCGACAACACAGGGATGATTTTTGTATTATGTACACACATAGTCTACTAATTGAAAAAAGACAAAAAAATAAAATTAAAAAAAAAGAAAAGAAAAGAAAAAAAGAAGAAAAAAAAGAAAAAAAGAAAAAAAAAAAAAAAAAAAGACAGAATAAACTGGACTTAAGAAATACATAAACATATGAATGAATATCTTAATTGAATGTCCTCAATCTGTCATTAATTATAACTTCTTCAACACATTCAGAACTCTGCTGTTAGGCTTATTCATAGATCGTTCAGAAATCAACCTTTGCACTCCTCTACTTTAGAAGTTGCACTGGCTTCCAACTGACCAAAGAATGAAGTACAAGTGCACATGTCTCTGCTTCGATGTTATACCAGGCTCTGCTCACTCAATACCCATCTGAACTTTTCCATATAATACGGATTCCCTTCAAGACCTTATCAGGCTCTGCTTCTCAGTACCTATCTGAACTTTTCCATATAATATGGATTCCCTTCAATACCCTATGAGGCTCTGCTCCTCAGTACCTATCTGAACTTTTCCATATAATATGGATTCCCTTCAAGACACTGTCGGGCTCTGCTCCTCAGTACCTATCTGAACTTTTCCATATAATATGGATTCCCTGTAGGACCCTATGAGGCTCTGCTCCTCAGTACCTATCTGAACGTTTCCATATAATATGGATTCCCTTCAAGACACTGTCGGGCTCTGCTCCTCAGTACGTATCTAAACTTTTCCATATAATATGGATTCCCTGTAGGACCCTATGAGGCTCTGCTCCTCAGTACCTATCTGAACTTTTCCATATTGTACAGATTCCCTTCAGGACCCTTCGATTCTCTACCGACACTGGTCTCTTTCGGCTACTTACTTTCACATGCAAACAGCATAGTCACGGAGCTTTTCCTTTTTCAGTTGCTAAGCTCTGGAACTCTCTACCATCCTATCTCCGACGCAGTTAGTCCCGTGTATCGTTCGGTAAGGACTTAAAACAAGGAAACATAAAAAACAATTGTAGTGCGATCTGAATTACGGGCAGAAACACAGCGCGATTTTGTAAGGCCTTAGAACAAAGAAACATAAAAGTGTAGAGTGATCTAAATAACGGCAGAAACACAACGCGATTGAAAATAAAATACTAAGAATATACTGTGATACGTAATCATTACGATGGAAAACATTGAAGCTTTTGATATTCAAGGTTTCATAGAAATGGGCAGGGTGGTTTTATACACAAAATTGTTTGTGAATAACCAATAAAATGGTCAAAAAAAAAAAAAAAAAAAAAAAAAGAAAAGAAAAACACTACACACACACACACACACACACACACACACACACACACACACACACACACACACACACACACACACACACACACACACAACCACACAACCACACACACCTTAGAAAACCAAAACGATTTCAGCTAAAACTTAGCTCAGAATTTCAGTCCCAAATGGGCGTGCTTGACTGTTGCTTGTCATCTCACTGGAATAAACAAATCGAGCTTGGAGATCAGTATAACAGTCATATTTCATTTATTTATTTATTTTTTGGACTCCTCCACTTGTTACTGCATTCCTTGTGTTCGGCAAAAATCATCTTCTCCAACTTGGAAATACACGAACTGCACATTAGCCTCATGAAACCTTTCACCAAAATTCGACGGTTAACTCTCTCCATACGAACGGCGAAAGAGACGACGTTAACAGCGTTTCACCCCAATTACCATCATCAAAATATTGCAAGCGGAAGGCTCTTACACTGAAGAGGTGAGTGTTGACAAAGAATACCACAATTCTGATGACGGAAGCTAAAGGTTGGGTCATTCAGACACCCACTGGACATCCGAGGTGTCTGTGTAGAGGAGAAGAGAGGACTGGCCGTACTGAGTGAGTTAAGAGGCCTAAAGGAATGTAGATCACGGACAATCAGTTTCAGGAAGACAGTCATGAAAACAAAAGGAAAGAAAATAATTATGCACTCGTGGGAAATGATGTAGCCTATAATTAACCTATGGAATATTGAAGAAAAAGGGAACTCGTTTATGAATGTAGAAGAATCCTCATCTTTGAAAGAAAAGTAATGATAATTATGATGATCACTAATGACGACGACAACAATAAGAACAAAACAACAACAACAACAATAACAATAGCAACAACAGAATAATAATAATAATAATAATAATAATAACAATGATAATAAATAATAATGATAAGAATAATGATGAGAAGAAGACGAAGAAGGAGGAGGAGGAGAAGAAGAAGAAGAAGAAGAAGAAGAAGAAGAAGAAGAAGAAGAAGAAGAAGAACAACAACAACAACAACAACAACAACAACAACAACAACAACAACAACAACAACAACAACAACAACAACAACAACAACAACAACAACAACAACAACAATAACAACAACAACAATAACAACAACAATAACAATGATGATGATATAATAGTAATAATGATAATAATAATAATGATTAAAAAAAATTAAAAAGAATGATAATAACAATAATACATTCTATAGCGCTTTCAAGCCTCTGAGAGCACTTCATGCTGGGTGACACGTCAATTGGATACAAAGTACACAAGAACACACGCACGCGCGCGCACACAAACACACATTGAAGAAACAGATGTATATCCAAAAGCACATCGCACTACACTTACCAGTGATAACAATCTTGCTCTATACCTTTGTCCTTTGAATCGAAAACTGAAAGCGAGCAGTTTTAAATGGTGTAGCACAACATTCGGATCACTGGCTTTCCATCGTAAGTACGAACATTACTTTCCCAAAATGATTAGAATAAAATGTCCTGACAATGCAAAACAAACATTCGGTCAGCACACGTAACTACTTTATGTACTTACTAATGATCATAAATGATCATATTTAATATAAGTTTATACCGTCCTTGGCTTGAACATTATTGTTTATTTGAAACATTTTTTACGACTTGGTTGTCGATTTTTCTCCCACAGCAATGTGAACAACAGCTGTAGTGCAGACTAGTAAAATCTTTGGAGAGAGAGACAGACAGACAGACAGACAGACAGAAAAAGAGAGAGATAGAGAGAGACAGAGACAGACAGATTAAGAGACAGAGGCACATAGAGAGAGAGAGGGGGGGGGGGTAGGAGAGAAATTGGGAGGGGGAGAGAGGGGGGTAATGGAGAGAGCGAGAGAGAGAGAGAGAGAGGCAGTGACAGAGAGAGACAGACAGATAGAGAGAGAGAGGCAGTGACAGAGAGAGACAGAGAGAGAGAGAGAGAGAGAGAGAGAGAGAGAGAGAGAGAGAGAGGAACAAAAGGACAGATAATGATATGTATATGAATGAATACTGACAAATAAAGGGAAAGAGAAAGGGGGAGAGACAGAGACAGAAATGAGAAGATAAGACAGAAAAATGAGAGGGAGAGAGAGAGACATATATTCTTCTTTTGTGTTCATTCTGGTTAAGTCAGTGTCCACATTAGAGTGTTCATATGCAGTAAAGACGTCGGTGGTGAAGTTAGTGTCACTGTATGTGTTCTGTCCAGAATTTGTATTTCTTTTCTTTTAATTGCGAATAAGAAAAAAGAGGTAATGACGTCATCTCACTAAGGATAGCCTACGTTTCAGCAACTGGGAAGCGGTAATATGGTGTTTTCGAAATGCGGAACGAGCTTCACCGAAATAAGCCGTTAATGATCCGGAAATACGGCTTAATTCCAGAGACTTACAACCTATTATTGGTATGACTGTGAAGAGTTTTTTCCCACTATATTGAAGCCAAATCTGGTATTGGCAGACGAAATATTTCCAGAGAAAATGGCAATGTTAATGTTTAGCACAGACACACAGACAAACACACGCGCACACATACACACACGCACGCACACACACACAGACACAGACACACAGACACACACACACCTGAACACCGGGTTATAACATAGACTCACTTTGCTTACACAAATGAGTCAATGAAGAAACGCATTCACACATTATCTCTCTGAAGAACAAAGAACAGCAAACACTATTTAAAAAAACAAAAACAAAAACAAACAAGAAAATAAAGAAACAAACTAACCAGTCCTTAGCTAATAACTTGAAGATAGCGCTCGTATATCAAAAATATCTCGGGATGTCGTTTTCGGCTGATCATTTCCATTAGAATATATAACCCCATTAACATATGTAACCCCTCCGCCGACCCCCTCCACCCCGCCCCCCCCCCCCCCCCCCCCAAACGCCTAAAAGGCTGAAAGAACAGTGTGCAGCGAACACAAAAAACAACAACAGCAGCAACAACACAGACACAAAAACAACAACAACCCCCCCAAAAAACAACCCCCAAACCCAAACAAACAAACCAGTGACACCAAAAACGCAATTATATTTTTCCGTGATTTTATTTTATATATATATATAATAATAAAATCATATATATATATATATATATATATATATATATATAATATGATATATATATGTGTGTATATGTTCTTTTTTTTTCCTAACAAAAGGCACATTTCATACATATCCTATAAGCTTTCTCAGTTTCCTTCTTCTCCAACACCATTCCATGCCTGTCACCTCACTTTTTATGCATGACGAATGAGAGAGAGAGAGAGAGAGAGGGGGGGGGGGAGAGGTGGGGGAGGTGGTCATGAATGATTCATGTACTTTGTAACTTTTCCTTTCATGTAAAGAGCTCTTCTTTTTTTTTCTTTTTTTTTTTTTTAAAGAGAGAGAGAAAGGGCGCGATATAAATGTACATTATTATCATATCTTCATTATCATTATAACACAGGAACAAAAGAAACATGAACGACTGCCATACTCCGCAATAATAAACAAGCCAAACTGATCGTGGAAAAAAAAAAAAAAAAAAAAAAGAAGAAGAAGAAAGAAACCGTAACCCAAGCTAACAAAAAATAGCACTCTTTAGCACTCTTCTGATTGTTCTGGTCACGCGTACTTTTACGTGCATAACCCGTTTTGACCCATCAGCCACGTAGGCAGTCACACTCCGTTTTCTGAGAAAGGTGGGTGCATGCAGGGTATGTTCGTGTTTCCATAACCCACCGAACGTTGACAAAGTTAGCTGACATAGAGTTATGCATGCATGTGAATGACTGGTGTGAAAGCGCTTTCGATTTGTCTCTGCACAAGATTAAGCGCTATATCAATACTAATTATGATGATGATGATGATTAGCTATATAAATACTGATTATGATGATGATTATCATTATTATCATTATTACTGGATCTTTAACGTGCGTATTTCATCTTCTGCATGAGTATACACACGAAGGGGGTTCGGGCACAAGCAGGTGTGCACGTCTACTGACCTGGGGGATCGGGGAAAAAAAAATCTCCACCCTTTACCCACCAGATGCTGTGACCGGGATCTCTAGATTGAAAGTCCAACGATTCAATTAAGCACTCGTCTGTGGCGCCAGTCCTGATCATTTTTTTTAACTAACTTTCGGAGGGTAGGAGGAGTGGGAGGGAGAAGGATTTGTCTATCTGTCTGTTTGTCTCTCTGTCTCTTTCTGTCTCTGTCTCTGTCTCTCTCTGTCGGTTTCTGTCTGTCTGTCTCTGTCTGTTTCTGTATGTGTATGTGTGTGTGTGTGTGTGCTATGTCTCCACAAGCTGTGAGCCTATTAAACTGCACCATTCACATTTTTTATGTTGGAACACATGCTGCATATCAATATGTGTATGACTGCTATGAGTATGACTGTGTGCGAGCTGATTTTGCTGTTGTTGAAGTTTGGTTCTCATATTCCTTTATTTTCATAGCTTGTGTGTGTATGTGGGGGTGGGGGTGAGGGGTGGGGCGTACATTCTTCAAAGACAAAGGAAACACACACAGAGACGCGCGCGCACACACACACACACACACAACTACCACCGCCACCACCACCACCACCTGATCTCTCTCACAGACTCTCACAGACTTACCTACCACCACCACCACCACCACCACCACCACCACCACCTGATCTCTCTCACATACTCTCACAGACTTACCTGTCACCACCACCACCACCTCCACCACCTGATCTCTCTCACAGACTCTCGCAGACGTAACCCACCACCACCACCTCCACCACCTGATCTCTCTCACAGACTCTCACAGACTTACCCCACCACCACCACCTCCACCACCTGATGTCTCTATCACAGACTCTCACAGACTTACCCCACCACCACCACCACCACCACCACCACCACCACCACCTGATGTCTCTATCACATACTCTCACAGACGTACCCTACCATCACCACCACCACCACCTAATCTCTTACACACTTACCCAACTACCACTATCACCACCACCTGATAGCTCTCTCACATACTCTCACAGACTTACCCTACCACCTCCAGCACCACCACCACCACCTGATATCTTCCACAGACTCTCACAGACGTATTCTACCACCACCACAACCACCATCCACCCACCCACCCACCCCGGATATATCTCTCTCACACAGGCTTACCCTATCACCACCACCTGATAGCTCTAATAATAATAATAATAATAATAATAATAATAATATAATGGATACTTATATAGCACACTATCCAGAAATCTGCTCTGGGTGCTTTACAAAAACGCTTTGTTAACATAAAACATTACATCTATGTTAGCTCTCTCACACACTCTCACATGCTTACCCTATCACCACCACCACCACCACCACCACCTAATCTCTTACACACTTACCCAACTACCACTATCACCACCACCTGATAGCTCTCTCACATACTCTCGCAGACTTACCCTACCACCTCCAGCACCACCACCACCACCTGATATCTTCCACAGACTCTCACAGACGTATTCTACCACCACCACAACCACCATCCACCCACCCACCCACCCCGGATATATCTCTCTCACACAGGCTTACCCTATCACCACCACCTGATAGCTCTAATAATAATAATAATATAATAATGGATACTTATATAGCACACTATCCAGAAATCTGCTCTGGGTGCTTTACAAAAACGCTTTGTAAACATAAAACATTACATCTATGTTAGCTCTCTCACACACTCTCACATGCTTACCCTATCACCACCACCACCACCACCACTACCTGATATATCTCCTCTATCACAGACCCTCACAGACTCACTTACCCTTGCAAGGCGATGATGGCTCCGACGCCCAAGGGCCAGGCCAAGAGGTGATCCGCGGGGAAACGTGGGCAGAGAGCAGCGGCAATAAAGCGAAAGAGGGCGCCTCAGGCGTATTATATAAGCTGCCTGTACCTCGACAGCGACAGCTGCTGTGAACAGCTCCACGTAAACTGTCAATACAGAGGACTGAGTGAGAGAGAGAGAGAAAGAGAGAGAGAGGGTTGGACGGACGAGAGGGGAGCACAGGAGGGTTGGAGGGTGTGGGTGGAAGGAGTGGTGGTGGGAGGGGATGTGGAGGAGGAGGAGGAGGAGGAGGAGGAGGGCATGGGATGTGGGGTGGGGGTGAGGGTTGGGTGGGGGTGGGGGTGCGTTAAAACAGCTGTCAGAAGTAGACTGTTGGTCGGTCTTTTCATCCTGACACCCCCAGCCCCACCTCCTTCTCTTCCGCGATCACCCGTCCCCTCCCCCATTAAAGAAACAAAACAAAAAACAAACAAACAAACAACAACAAAAAAACAACAACAACAACAAAAAAAAAACAACAACCCAAAGTTCGCAGGTTTCTCCTCCATCACCTCTCTATCAGTCTGGCCCTCTTTCTTTCTTTCTCTCAACATTGTAGTTTAGAAAAATAAAATCCACGAAATTCTGAACCCCATGTCATTATGACATTTATGCTGATGGCATTAAACAGTTTCAGTGTTCAGTATTCAGTACTCTCTCTGTCTCTCTCGCCCCTCCCCCCTCTCTCTCCTCTCTGTCTCTCTCTCTTCTCTCTCTCTCTTCTTTCTCTACTCTCTCCCCCCTCTCTCTCCTCTCTCTTTCTCCCTCTCACTCTCTCTCCCCTTTCTCTTTCACTCTCTCCCTTTCTCTCTCCATATCTCCCCTCTCTTTCTCTCCTCTCCATCTCCTATCTCCCTCTCTCCTTCCCTCTGTGTCCTCGTATTGTATTGTATTACATTGTATTACTCTTTTTTGTCACAGCACTCAAGGCCTGACAAAGCGCGTTGGGTTACGCTGCTGCTCAGGCATCTGCTTGGCAGATGTGGTGTAGCGTATATGGATTTGTCCGAACGCAGTGACGCCTCCTTGAGCTACTGAAACTGAAACTGAAACTGTCACAGCAGATTTATCTGTGTGAAATTCGGACTGCTCTCCTCAGGGAGAGCGCGTCGCAACACTGAGAGCGCCACTTACCCCCCGCCCCCTTTTTTTTAAAATATTTTTTTTCCTGCCTGCAATTATATTTATTTTCCTATCGAAATGGATTTTTCTACAGAATTTTGCCAGGGACAACCCTTTTGTTGCCGTGGGTTCTTTTATGTGTGATAAATACTGTACACGGGACCTCAGTTTATCGTCTCATCCGAATGACTAGCGTCCAGACCACCACTCAGGAGGGGGAGAAAATACTGGCGACAATGGGATTCGAACCAGTGCGCTCAGATTCTCTCGCTTCCTGTGGGGATGCGTTACTTCTAGGCCATCACTCCACCTTCTCTCCCTCTCCCTCCTGGCCCAGACAAAGTTCGCTACTCGGACATCAAGGAGCTATGGGAAGAAGACAGAAGCAAACTTTTCAATCTGCCACAAGGGTCTCCGCTCTCTCCTGTCCTCTACAATGTCTACACGAAGGGCCTTGCAGACTTAAACAACAATGGAATAGTTCGGGTGCTTACTCTTGCGGATGATGGCCTAGTCTTCAAAACTTCGAAAGATGCTCAGGAAAGAACTAAAGCCATCCAGAAACAACTGAACAATATCGCTCAATGGTGCAAGGACACAGGATCTTCCATCAATCCAGCGAAAGCTCAAACGTTGCTGTGAACCCTCAACAACAGAACCGCGAGCAAATCACCACCACCTGTGTCATTCGACGGAATTCAGATCGAGAAAACCGAATGCCTACGCTACCTAGGAATACAGTTCGACAGGATGCTGGCCTTCAGAAAACATACGGAAAATACTGTTCTCAAATGCAAAAAGGGTCTTTCAGTCAGCAATGGCAACCAAAGGTATTGAACAACGCCACCTCTTCCTGCTATATCAATCACTCGTTCTCAGTGTGATCGACTACAGACTTGGGCTAACAACACCGTCTCAAAGCAGCCTCCTAAAATTAGAAAGAGTTCAAAATGAAGCTATGAGGCTGATCCTTGGAACAACAAAAGACACACCCGCGGAAACCATGCGACACCTGCTTGACCTTTCTTCAGTGCAGGCCAGAAACAGTTAGAACACGTTAAGACCAACTTCAGAGCATTAGAAAACCCCCAAAACCCACTGCACGACGCAGTCAAGGAACCAAAAGGCAGCCGTCTAGGACGAGGAAGATCATGGATGGGGCAAGCAGAAGACACAATTCAGCTAGTATGCCGACTACAAGACCTGAAAGAAACAAAAGAATGGGAGGAAAACCCCGAAAACCTCATCATCTATTCAACACAGCCATTTCACCCACTCTAGGAAGACATTGTCGGGAATGGCCAGAGGGCAAAACTGATGCAGAAGTGAAGCTACTCATAGAAGAAAACAGTACAGAAGAGGACATCATCATATACACAGATGGCTCAGTCACCAAAGGCCAATCCGGTTGGGGATTCATTGCGAAACAAAATGGAAAAACAATTATTGAAGAGAATGCTGCCTACAAAGTCACGACCTCCAGCCTAACGATGGAAGTTGAAGCTGTGACACATGCCCTCCAGCGGCTATCATCTATCCATATGCCCGGAAACCAACATGCCATGATTCTAACGGACTCAATGAACCTCATACAGAAAATTGAAAGTGGAATGAGAAGCCCAGAGTGGCATGAGGTAATGCGCAGCTTTCAGATTAAAAAACTTACATGGTCATACTGCCCGGGACATGCAGGAGTTAAGGGAAATGAGTGAGCTGACAGACTTGCTGGTAACGCAACAACAACGAGCGGCCTACATCAAGGAAAATCGAAAATCCTCAGAAAAGTCAAAGAATATCAAAAAGAACAGGTACAAGGCCATCACACCATCGATCGCCTCAAAGAAATAAAGGTAGAGAGAGGGAGCGTCTGTGAGTCTAGCATGAAAGGTAGAGCACGATGCTTTGCAAATCAAACGAATATCGGCATCATTTCCAAACCAACATTGCGCAAATTTCTTCAAAACGGAACAGAGTCTAACAGACCTGACTAAGGCCTTCGACACGGTGAACCGCCGTGGTCTGTGGAAGATCCTCCAAAAGTTCGGCTGGCCAGAGAGCCTAATCCAGCTGATTGCGTCATTCCACGATGGCATGCAGGCGAGAGTACAGGAAAATACTGACGTGTCGGATCCTTTCCCTGTGGTAAATGGAGTGAAGCAGGGCTGCATCCTGGCACCCACACTGTTCTCCATTTTCTTCTCTGCTATGCTGATTGACGCCTTCCAAGACTGTGACCAGGGCATCTACATCCAGTTTCGCACAGATGGCAAACTTTTCAACTTGCGGCGACTCGACGCCAGGTTCAGGGTGTTTGAGGCACTTCGCTGATGACTGCGCACCCTTGCTGCACACACCCATGAGGACATGCAGTTCATTATGGACAGTTTCTCAACCTCCTGCAGGCAATTTGGACTCGCCATCAGCCTCAGCAAGACCGAGTCCATGTACCAACCAGCTAGCTCACCGAACACCAGTGCCTCCCCCCCACCTGCAATCAAGATCGATGACACAGAGATCAAGTCAGTCGACAAGTTTTGCTACCTGGGCAGCACCCTATGCAGCAACGGAGCCCTGATGCAGAAGTGACGCTGCGCATCGCCAAGGCCAGCTCCGCCTTTGGCAGACTCAACAATAGGCTGTGGAACAACAAAGGCATCAGGCTCAGCACCAAAATCGAAACCTACAGAGCTGTTGTGCTGACCACCTTGTTGTACTGCTGTGAAACATGGACGACGTATCGCCGTCACATTCAACAACTAGAGCAGATTCACCATAGATGCCGACGAAAGATCCTCGGCATAAAGTGGCAAGACAGGGTCTCCAACCTTCAGGTCCTAGAGAGGAGCGCCTGCCCAGCATCGAAAGCCTGTTGATCCAGTGCCAGCTACGCTGGACAGGACACGTTGTCCGCATGACAGACAGCAGGATCCCGAAGATGCTCTTGTATGGCCAGCTGAAGGAAGGCCACCGCGAATTTGGAAGACCCTGCAAGCGCTTCAAGGACACCTTGAAGACAAACCTTAAAGCCTGTGACATAGAAATAAGGGGGGGGGGGGGGGGGGGAGTAGGAGTAGGATGAGGGATGATGTATGGGGGGAGAGGCGGGGTGGAGGATTGAAGTGAACGGAGGGGGCATGGGAGACGGTGAAGGAAGTAGGAGAAGGGAGGGCGGGGGGGGGGGGGTGCAGGGTGGGGGTTGGGGGGGAGTCAGAGTAGGACAGGATTAGGGGGCGGGGGTTGGGTGGAAATAACATGACGGATGGAGGGGTAGGGGCGAGGAGGGGTAGAGGGGGGCGGGGTGTGTGGGGGAGGGGGTGGGGAGAGCAGACAAGGGAAGGGGTACAGGGGCATGGTGTCAGTGTAGGTGTAGGTGCAGGTGTAAATGTAGAACAGGTGGATGCGTTCCTAGGAGTTGGGGGTGGGGGTGGGTGTGGGGGCAGAGATGGAGAGAAGGTTTACTGGGGGAAGCAGGACAGTCGTGGTAAGGAGGGGTGGGGGTGGGGGTCGGGGGGGGGGGGAGGTACAACCAGATTTGTTTTGAACTGATTTACTTAATTAAGCGCGTGTGAATGTATCATTTCATTCGATCGGTCATTTTTATTCTTCCGTTACTTCGTTCCCTTTCTCTCCCCCCCCCTCTGCACTCCCTCCCCCCCGTCTTTTGCTCATACTTACCTTTCATCCCATGTTCTTTCCTAGCAAATCAAACTCAGTTTGTTACTTATGACTATGATTATGACAACCTTTTGTGTGTCCTAGGGTAATGTTCTTGTTAACGATGACTTTATTCTAGCCTGTTGGAAGAAAAAAAAATTACTGCAGCGATTTCCATTGAAAATTACTCCCGTTTTTTTTCTTTCTCTTCTTTCAACGTATTTTCTGTTGATGTTTGATAAAAATTAATATGGAAGCGCATACTGTTTTTTTGTGGGTTTTTTTTAAAAAATTGTTATCGTTATTTCTTCCTTTTTTTTATCATTTTGAATTTCGTTTCCTTTTTGCACTGATGGATGCATGTAAAATTCTCTCTCGCAATAAAAAGGAAAAAAAGAAAAAAAAAAAAGAAGAAAAAAGGAGTCGTCGTTGTCGTAAAATTCTGTGTGGTAAAAACAAACAAACAACAACAACCGGAACAAAGATTGACGGAGTGATGTGTGTGTGTGTGTGTGTGTGTGTGTGTGTGTGTGTGTGTGTGAATATAATTATATGTGTATTGGGTAGTAAATATGTATTATATATATATATATATATATATATATATATATATATATATATATGTGTGTGTGTGTGTGTGTGTGTGTGTGTGTGTGTGTGTGTGTGTGTGTGTGTTGTGAGCTTCACATGCGAGGCCTACAATATTAATCATTCTCAAGCCATGTCGTCGCATACCCACTTACATTAACGATGTCTTAATCAGTCATCATATCTCCGCTGACACCTAATCGTTTTGCTACCACTCTCTCAATCCCAGTATGAAAATTAATGTGATAACTGATTGTCCGAGTGTGTGTGTGTGTGTGTGTGTGTGTGTGTGTGTGTGTGTGTGTGTGTGTGTGTGTGTGTGTGTGTGTGTTGACGCGCTCCGCGTGTACGCGGATGTGTGTGTGTGCAAAAGAAGGAACGGACGAATAAACAATAAAAAGAGAAGGAATCACAGCTGATGACGACGTGGACAAACAGGTGTGCTGACGTTCTTGGCTGACTTATCGTCACGTGCCGCTAGGTGGGTGGGTGGGTTGGGTCGGAGACTGGCTGGCTGGGTTGCATAAGAGACCTTACTTTCTTGAGCAGCGTTTAAGTTTATAGTTTGCTTAGCTTGGACGAAGTATTAACTTTTCCCCGGGACGGCCATGCAAACGAAGACCCTGTAACACGTCAGAGGAGGGTGTGACATCACTCACATATGTATTCACACCCCAGGACTCTGCTTCTCAAACATCGCATCATCACTCACTGTTAAGCAGGACTGAAGACCTCAGTTAACAACAACT
>NC_134890.1:24644061-24699061 GCF_041734735.1 Babylonia areolata | reverse complement strand
TCATGACACCGGTCCACTCCCCTCCCCCTCCCTTTCTTCCACCCCTCCGTCATCTCTGTCCCTTCACTATCCTGTATAAGCCTGGGTGTTTCATTATGGAAGCCATGCTCTTAATCCCTCAATTAAATCCGCAACCGATATAAAACTTCTCTCTTTTTTTTTCTTGTGTGTGTGTGTGTGTGTGTGTGTGTGTGTGTGTGTGTGTGTGTGTGTGTGTGTGTGTGAACCAGGTCAGTTGAAAAGCTCTGAAGGCGAGGCCTTATATGTTTGCAATCGTCTGTCGAATTTTCACAAGATCTTCCATCCTTGAAAGTTTCTTCTTTCCGCAGCTCTTTTCAATGAAATTTTGTCTGTTGATAAAGGAGAAAAAAACGTTTCTGTCTATTAAAGAAAACCAACAACAACAACCCAACTTGTTAATGTGTATTTGTGTGTTTGGTCGAATGGGCTTGTTTTTTCAGTGTTCGACATCACTCTTTTTGTTTGTATGGTTTATGAAAAAAGATGCATATATGTAACGTTTCAATGCCCCCCCCCCCCCGACCCCCACCCCTGACCCCCACCCACCCACCCCGGGGGGTTACCTTAACTCAACTTCTTGCTTCGCCTTGCATTGCAAAATTTTCATGACATTTTAGCCTCGTATATTCACGAACATCTCTCGAATTTCATCAGAACTCGTCGGCCTTGTATGTCTGCAAACGTCTGTTGAATTTCATGACATTTTAGTCTAGCGCATTCACAAACATCTGCCAGGCTTTATCACAACACATCGCCTTGTAAATCTGCAAAAGACTATCGAAATTTCATCAGTCATGCGTGATTACTGAATAGACAGAGCGTTAAGTTTTTGTTCCTGGATTTGTAAGGTCGGTCGTTCAAACCCCGGCCGACAGTCCGAGAAAGATGACATCGCCATCAAGGCCATGCCATTGTCGGTATTATAACAGACAGTTGTAACACACGACACACAGATATGACATTCGACACACAAAAGTGACACACTTATGCAACACACGACACACAGATGTAACACACGACACACATGACATGTAACAGGCGACACACAGATATAACACACAGACGACACACAAATATGATACACACACATACATGCAACACACGACACACATATGTAACAAACGACACACAGATATAACACACAGACGACACACAGACATAACACACAGACGACACACAGACATAACACACAGACGACACACAGATATAACACACAGACGACACACAGATATAACACACAGACGACACACAAATATGATACTCGACACACATATGCAACACACGAAACACATAATGTAACACACGACACACATGAAATGTAACACACGACACACACATATAACACACAGACGACACACAAAATATAACACACAGACAACACACAGATATAACACACAGACGACACACACATATAACACACAGACGACACACATAATTATGTAACACAAAATGCAATGCAATCCGAAACAGTGTTCCTCGCATGTGAGTAGTGATCTAGGTCACATAACTTGAGGAACAAAGTCTCAGATCAAGGAAATAATAATTATATAATGTGAACGACAATATAATGTGCATGCGTTGAAAACATGCTCGGTGTTTATCTGCTCGCTTGAAATAGGCAGTGCACAGCGCATTGCGCCTCTCTTGAAAATGGCAATAATAGCAAGAAAAGGATTACTGCTACTACTACTACTGCTGCTGCTGCTGCTAGTACTGCTGCTGCCGCTGCTGCTGCTGCTACATGTGCTCCTATACTGTTGCTGCTGCTGCTACTAACAATAATAAACTTTGTTGTGTGGAATTAAAACATCGGTGCTAAAGCTAAGGTCTCCGCGTTTTACAACCAAGGCAATGAAAGCGGCCAGGTGTAAATGTAAAAGTGAACTTAAACCCCCCCCCCAACCCTACAATCATTGAAATGGAAAAGAGAGCGGGATTGGAAACACACACACACACACACACACACACACACACACACACACACACACACACACACACACACACACACACAGGGGGAGAGACAGACAGACAGAGACAGACAGACAGATGCAGATACAGAGAAACAGAGACAGAGACAGAGACAGAAAGAGACAGAGAGATACTGAAAGAAAACAATGTTGATAATCAAATAGCGCAAAATGACTCACACACACAGACACACAGACACACAGACACACACACACACACACACTCTCTCTCTCTCTCTCACTCACACACAAACACACACACATACACACTCGCGCGCGCGCGCACATGCACGCACGCGCGCTTATGCACTAAAAAAGTGAAACTGTGATCGTGCGTTAGCTGTTTGATTTATGAAGTGTCTGTTCTTACTTTTAGATGATTTTAGATTATAAATCAGTTGATAAAAAAGCAATTTACATTTACCTTCGTCACAACTTAAATAATCAAGCAGTTAATAAGGAACAGTCGAAGAAGAAAGGTAACAAAAAAACAACAACAACAACAAAAAACAAAAACAAAAAAACCCAAACAACCAACCCAAACCCCCCCCCCCCCCCCCCCCCCGAAAAACAACAAAACAAACAAAAAACAAAAACGAAACCAATCAGTTTTAAAAAAAGAGAAAAAGAAAATGAAGACACACACGAAGAAACAACAACAAACAACAACAACAACAACAACAACAACAAGAATACTGTTTCAGGTTGTCAATGCCTTGTAATACCAGCGTATAGATCGTATGTCCCTGCTGCTGAATACCCGCTTTTCAATTAAATGAAGAATATGAAATTTTGATTACTCAGCATCAACCACACTGCAGTTCACATATTGATCTTTCCGGGTCGTTATATTTCTCGTGCAGTTCAGCAATGAACCGTTTTTGGAAAGAAGATAATAATCATCGGCAAGGAATAACATGAACTATTCCAGCGAATCACTTGTGTCTTTTTCGCCTTGTCTTCCACGACAGCTGGACCTCAAGCTTTGATTTTTGCAAACAAAAAGTAAAAAAAAATCTTTCAGATTCCCTGACAATGTTTGTGATTTCTACTTTATTCTAAAGATAATTTGTCATACTCCCCCCTGCCCCCCCTCCCCCTCCAGCAACCCTCCCCCCCCCCCCTATCCCTCCCCCCACCGCCCTCCCACGTATTTGATATAACATGATTAACTGCATCACACTGAAAGGGTATTGTACCTCTAGCCTTTTCTTATCTCCTTTGCTGGACCCTCTCTTATGTGTGAAAACAAGGGTCAAGATCATTGATAACTTTTCGGGCAAAATAGAACGACAGAGCGAGCTGAGAGTAACCAGCAAAGAAATGACATTAATCGCGATTCAGACACAGCAATAAGAGAACTTGAGAGGCTTTAGCGTTATGCACATTGTAACAAAAAGCTCGGGTTCAAATAAAGAACCCTGAAGGACATTGTTTCTGAGTTGTGAAGGCGCAGATTTAAATTAATCACTTGTATCGCGACGGATTGTATGCAAAACGGAAAATTGCAGATAGGAAGGACACCCACCTCAGAACAGTCTAAGTCCAACCATTCTGTGATCGATCGTGTCAAAAGCTGGGACAAGTCCAACAGTGACAGAATCAATACTTGCCGCCACATGTCATAAACAGATTGTTTATGGGCAATGATACAGCTTTTAGGACATTCACACTTTGAATAGACTGACCAGAAGTTTCATTCATGTCTGATTCATCAGTTCGGCAGGGAAAATGAGCTCATGCACTTTAAAATTCATTCAAAACGCTTTGTTCGAACTGTCTTGTAAATCTTCAGTTGATTTCAGTTCAGTCGCTCAAGGAAGCATCACTGCGTTCGGACAAATCCATATTCGCTACAGCACATATTATGCTAAGCAGATGCCTGACCAGCAGGGTAACATAAAACGCTTAGTCAAGCTTTGTGGGAAAATAGAATAAAACAAAATAAAATCCGTTTAAACAACTAATTAAAATAAAACAACAACAACAAAAACAAAAAAACAAAAAAAACAATTACAATAATAATGATGCAGCTACTACTACTACTACTACTACTCCGGCTGCTGCTGCTACTACTACTACAATATTGCCACTACTGATGATGGAGTCTCCCGTCGAACCGACGGATGAGTAGGCAGGCAGGCAGGCAGGCTTATCTGTCGGTGTGTGTCCTCATATGGGAGAAAAGGCCGATTCTAGATGCACAGCACTTCCCACAGGTGTTGAAAAGGAAAACGTCTCCAGAAGTTGAGCCCTGCTTCCTTCGCTCACGCTTCACCTTAATGGCCAGCGTTATCTTGTTTTTAAACGTCTTTATGCCACTAGAGCTCAGATTCCTCCAGCGAGAGCGGTCAAGGGCATCAGTTTCCCAGGAAGCGATGTCTATGTCACAGGATTTGAGGTTTCTCTTCAAGGTGTCCTTGAAGCGCTTGCAGAGTCTTCCAAGTTTGCGGTGGCCTTCCTTCAGCTGGCCATACAAAAGCATCTTCGGGATCCTGCTGTCTGTCATGCAGACAACGTGTCCTGTCCAGCGTAGCTGGCACTGGATCAGCAGGCTTTCGATGCTGGGCAGGCCGCTCCTCTCTAGGACCTAGAGGTTGGAGACCATGTCTTGCCACTTTATGCCGAGGATCTTTCGTAGGCATCTCTGGTGAAACTGCTCAAGTTGTTGAATGTGACGGTGATACATCGTCCATGTTTCACAGCAGTACAAGGTGGTCAGCACAACAGCTCTGTAGGTTTTGATTTTGGTGCTGAGCCTGATGCCTTTAGTTGTTCCACAGCCTGTTGTTGAGTCTGCCAAAGGCGGAGCTGGCCTTGGCGATGCGCAGCGTCACTTCTGCATCAAGGGCTCCGTTGCTGCATAGGGTGCTGCCCAGGCAGAAAACTTGTCGACTGACTTGATCTCTGTGTCATCGATCTTGATTGCAGGTGGTGAGGGGGGTGGGGGTCGGGGTGGGGGGGGGGGGGGAGGCACTGGCGTTCTGTGAGCTAGCTGGCTGGTACGTGGACTCGGTCTTGCTGAGGCTGATGGTGAGTCCAAAGCGCCTATAAGAGGTTGAGAACCTGTCCATAATGAACTGCATGTCCTCATGGGTGTGTGCAGCAAGTGCGCAGTCATCAGCGAAAAGGAACTCTATCAACAGTGCCTCAAACACCCTGGACCTGGCATGGAGTCGCCGCAAGTTGAAAAGTTTGCCATTTGTGCGAAACTGAATGTAGATGCCCCGGTCACAGTCTTGGAAGGCGTCAATCACCATGGCAGAGAAGAGAATGGAGAACAGTGTGGGTGCCAGGACACAGTCCTGCTTCACTCCATTTACCACAGGGAACGGATCCGACATGTCAGTATTTTCCTTTACTCTTGCCTGCATGCCATCGTGGAATGACGCAATCAGCTGGATTAGGCTCTCTGGGCAGCCAAACTTTAGGAGGATCTTCCACAGACCACGGCGGTTCACCGTGTGGAAGGCCCGTGGTTCATGAGGGTTGAAGAGACAGATGACCTTCTCCATTCTGTTTCCTTGGCGGCTGTTGATTTGGGAAGGTCATCCCCATCCAGTCTTGGATAGCGCCAGACATGTTTTTTTTTTGTTGTTGTTGTTTTTTGTTTTTGTTGTTGTTGTTGTTTGTTGATGTTATTTTTGTTTGTTTCATTTCTTGTTCCTTTCTTAGACGTGTATACATTCACTCACTCACTCACTCATTCCCTCGACCGCTGGGGTCGTTGGGGGGACATGAGGAAGATGCCATAGCTCGCCACGCCGTTCTGTTGGCAGCTGTCGTGAGGAGATCTGGCATCGTCATTTTGGTCCATTCCTTGACGTTGTCGGACCAGCTCTTTCTCTTCCGCCCCCGTCTGCGCCCTCCCTCTACAGTCCCTTGCAGGATGGTTTTGGAGAGGGTGTTATGTCGTATGACGTGACCAAACCATGCCATCTTCCGTCGTTTGACAGTCGCCAGCAGTGGTTCTTGGGGCCCAACAAGGTTGCTGACCAGGTTCCGCACATAGTCATTCCGCACAAGACTAGCCTGTATACATTACATACATTCATATTTGCTGTTGTTTATGCTTGTTTCATTTCCTTACAAGTTTATACATAATATGCGTTCATACAAAAAGAAAATATGGGAGGCATGTTTCAGTTTCAGTTTCCCAAAGGAGGCGTCACTGCGTTCGGAAAAATCCATATATGCAGCACTGCATCTGCTTGGCAGATGCCTGACCAGCAGCATAACTCGACGCACTACTCTGGCCTTGAGTGCATGCAAGCGCGTTGGGTTACGCTGCTGGTCAGGCATCTGCTTGGCAGATGTGGTGTAGCGTATATGGATTTGTCCGAACGCAGTGACGCCTCCTTGAGCTACTGAAACTGAAACTGCATGCATGTATATTTGTGTACCTGTCAGAGTGGATTTCATCCAAAGAATTTTGCCAGGTGACAACAATTTTTTTTTTTTTTTTTTTGTTTTTGACTGGGGTTCTTTTTCAGGGTGCAAAGTGCGTGTTGCACATGGAACCTCAGTTTTTCAACTGATCCAAATGACCACATGCTCAGTTTGATTTTCCAAACCAGCTTGTTGGGAGAAAGGGCGAAAGTGGGAATCGAACCCACACCTTCAGAGACACGGCATTGGCGGAAGAGCGTCTTATCCATTCTGCCACTGGCATGATGGAGGGAAGCCAGCAAGATGAATGGACCAGGGCTGTATACCCTTCTGTGGAGGAGTGTTATATGAATGGACCAGAGCTGTATACCTTTCTGTGGATGAGTGTTATATGAATGGACCAGGGCTGTATACCCTTCTGTGGATGAGTGTTATATGATTGGACCAGAACTGTATACCCTTCTGTGGATGAGTGTTACATGAATGGACCAGGGCTGTATACCCTTCTGTGGATAAGTTACATGAATGGACCAGAGCTGTATACCCTTCTGTGGGTGACAGTTATATGAAGGGACCAGAGCTGTATACCCTTCTGTGGATAACAGTTATATGAATAGACCAGAGCTGTATACCCTTCTGTGGATGAGAGTTACATGAATGGACCAGAGCTGTACACTCTTCTGTGGATAACAGTTATATGAATAGACCAGAGCTGTATACCCTTCTGTGGATGAGAGTTACATGAATGGACCAGAGCTGTACACTCTTCTGTGGATAACAGTTATGTGAATGGACCAGGGCTGTATACCCTTCTGTGGATGACAGTTACATGAATGGACCAGAGCTGTATACCCTTCTGTGGATGACAGTTACATGAATGGACCAGAGCTGTATACCCTTCTGTGGATGAGTGTTATATGAATGGACCAGAACTGTATACCCTTCTGTGGATGACAGTTACATGAATGGACCAGGGCTGTATACCCTTCTGTGGATGAGTGTTGTATGAATGGACTAGAGCTGTATACCCTTGTGTGGATGAGTGTGACTGTACTCCTCTTTGTATTATGCATTCTCTCTCGCCACATAAAATCAGATGCACATGATGTGTCACATGTGCCAACACACAAATTTGAATACATACACACAAGAACACATAAATGAACACACACACACACACACACACACACACACACAAGAACACACAACTGAATACACACACACACACACACACACACAAGAACACACAACTGAATACACACACACACACACACACACTGTGACACACACATACATAACCAGTGAGATTTTCAAGAAAATATCAAAGCAAAGCAAGATAATTGTATTTCTAACACACACACACACACACACACGATAGAAACCCCCCCCCAGCAATAATCATTACATTAATAATATGCAATTTAAAACCCCCACAAATTTGTCAAAACAGTCTGATTAAACTAGAAATAAATTATTTGCAATAGTGTGAATAATAGCCAAATAAAAATAGTAAAGCTTGAAATCAAACCCATCATCAGATTTGTCAAAACATCAAATCAGTCTTGAGCTGGTCAGAGCTACAATGTAAAAGAAAAAAAAACTGTCCAAAGCAACACACACACACACACACAATGTTTTTGTGCCACATACAAGTACATGAATCCCATCACAAAATTATGTCAAATGGGACCTGTATACTAAATTATATCACTTCTTTCACCACAAATATCCAAAATCTATCATCTGAACACATTCTTCTTCAAAATGATCACAAGGACAAGACAAGAACTATAACTTTGTTCAGCCAAGGAAAAGTGTTCAATCCCCCCTCCTCCCTCCCCACACACACCCACACTGTTTCTGATTTTCCCTTCCAGCAGAACCATAATGATGTTCATTTTTCTGTGAATATTGAGCAACACACTTTTATTACACTTTGCCTGGAAGAAACTTCACCTTTCAAGCTGAGCATGATTTAGATTTTTGTCAAATCATTTTTGTTGTCATGAATCAAAAATAACTGATGGTAAAAAAAAATTAAACAGAAAAAAAAAAAAAATGATGAAAACAATAATCATAATTATTTATGCAGGTTTTTTTTTTTTCCTTTAAAAACAGTAACTTCTGGAGTGTAGATGACTTAGGCTGCAACAAAGTAATTTAAATGACCAGTTTTGTTTCATCAAGGCTAATGGATTGTCATGGTCTATGGAAAAACAACAACAAAAATATGTTATCAACATCACCACCACACATCATCATCATCATCATCATCATCCTCAAGATGAGAAAGAAGAGGATGACCATCATCACTATCATATCCTGAAATGAAGCTGATCAAATCAATTTTTACATTTTTTGCATCTGTTTTTTTTTCCTTTTGTTTTTAATCATATCAAAGTTGTAAGGAATATATGATATCAAAGATAAATGGTACATATAATATCACAGGCGTGCATGAAAATTCTACGAATATCATAAATTCAGAAATGAATTTCTGGAGAAATAGTTCAAGCAAAAAATTAAAACACAGAAATAGGATCGATATTTCTGTCAAAAAACAATTTCTATACAACACTGGAAAGTTCATGTGCAAAGTAAATCAAGACCACAAATTAATGATTAAAAAACAACAACAACCCCCCCCCCCCCACCAACATGTGGAAACACCAATCATAAAAACAATAACAAATGTATTACATAAGACTGCAGAAAGCATTTTGCAGAAAGTACCTCAATGTCTGCTTTATGTACATGGCTCCACAAGCTATCAGGTCTTTAAAAAAAGAAACCCCAAAAAACAACAACAAAAAACCCAACAACATTAACTAACAAGTGAAAATTCCTTTTTAAAAATTAACACAGTTAACTAATTAATAAAACAGACACATGAACTCTCAAAAATCCACTTCAATGCCAAAAGTAAAATACCACACATGCTCCTGCACCTAAAATATAATCTGAAAAGTTTCATGTGTGTCTTGAGACATCATGCCGCTTTTTTCTTGTAGACTCTCAGCTGGAATTTGCTGAGGGTGATGACGCCCCAGAACAGAGCAGACAGGAAGTAGAGGGCGTAGATGGGTGTCAGCCATGTAATCTGCATGCTGATTGGCTGGTAGAACTGAGCTGCAGCCAGACAGATGACGCAACGCAGGAACTCCATGGCGGGGGCGTACTGTCTGCAACACAGTCAGCAAGGGGGAGAGGGAAGGGATGAGTTTCTTGCATCTTTTTTTTTCTTTTTTTTTTCTGTAAATTATGTCAAAAGTCCTTCAGTCAAAGTTCTTCCTCATTCACTGCATGCACTCTAACATGCATATTCAGATACTCTTAGTTCATTTCCAGCTTCAAACCCCTTGCCATACAGATTAAGACACTCCCTGTTTATTCCAACTTCATAACCTTTGCAATATCTAGATTAAGACAATCCTAGTTCATTCCAGCTTCATAGCCCTTGCCATACAGATTAAGACGCCCCCAGTTCATTCCAGCTTCATAACCCTTGCCATACAGATTAAGACACCCCCAGTTCATTCCAGCTTCATAACCCTTACCATACAGATTAAGACACTTCATTCCAGCTTCATAACTTTTGCCATATAGATTAAGACACTTCATTCCAGCTTCATAACCTTTGCCATATAAATGTCAAAGTCTTTCAGTCAAAGTTCTTCCTCATTCACTGCATGCACTCTTACATGTATATTCAGAAAATCTGCATTTCCAGCTTCAGACCCCTTGCCATACAGATTAAGACACTCCCATTTCATTTCCAGCTTCAAACCCCTTGCCATACAGTTTAAGACACTCCTAGCTCATTTCCAACTTCAAACCCCTTGCCATACAGTTTAAGACACTCCTAGCTCATTTCCAGCTTCAGACCCCTTGCCATACAGATTAAGACACTCCCATTTCATTTCCAGCTTCAAACCCCTTGCCATACAGTTTAAGACACTCCCAGTTCATTTCCAACTTCAAACCCCTTGCCATACAGATTAAGATACTCCCAGTTCATTTCCAACTTCAAACCCCTTGCCATACAGATTAAGACACTCCCAGCTCATTTCCAGCTCCAAACCCCTTGCCATACAGATTAAGACACTCCTAGCTCATTTCCAGCTTCAAACACCTTGCCATACAGATTAAGACACTCCAAGCTAATTTCCAGCTCCAAACCCCTTGCCATACAGATTAAGGCACTCCCATTTCATTTCCAACTAACCCCTTGCCATACAGATTAAGACACTCCCAGTTCATTTCCAGCTTCAAACACCTTGCCATACAGATTAAGACACTCCTAGCTCAATTCCAGCTTCAAACCCCTTGCCATACAGATTAAGATACTCCCAGTTCATTTCCAACTTCAAACCCCTTGCCATACAGATTAAGACACTCCTAGCTCAATTCCAACTTCAAACCCCTTGCCATACAGATTAAGACACTCCTAGCTCATTTCCAGCTTCAAACCCCTTGCCATACAGATTAAGACACTCCTAGCTCATTTCCAGCTTCAAACACCTTGCCATACAGATTAAGATACTCCCAGTTCATTTCCAGCTTCAAACCCCTTGCCATACAGATTAAGATACTCCCAGTTCATTTCCAACTTCAAACCCCTTGCCATACAGATTAAGACACTCCCAGTTCATTTCCAACTTCAAACACCTTGCCATACAGATTAAGACACTCCTAGCTCATTTCCAACTTCAAACCCCTTGCCATACAGTTTAAGACACTCCTAGCTCATTTCCAGCTTCAAACCCCTTGCCATACAGTTTAAGACACTCCTAGCTCAATTCCAGCTTCAAACCCCTTGCCATACAGATTAAGACACTCCTAGCTCAATTCCAGCTTCAAACCCCTTGCCATACAGATTAAGACACTCCCAGTTCATTTCCAGCTTCAAACCCCTTGCCATACAGATTAAGATACTCCCAGTTCATTTCGAACTTCAAACCCCTTGCCATACAGATTAAGACACTCCTAGCTCATTTCCAACTTCAAACCCCTTGCCATACAGTTTAAGACACTCCCAGTTCATTTCCAACTTCAAACCCCTTGCCATACAGATTAAGATACTCCCAGTTCATTTCCAGCTTCAAACCCCTTGCCATACAGATTAAGATACTCCCAGTTCATTTCCAACTTCAAACCCCTTGCCATACAGATTAAGACACTCCTAGCTCATTTCCAGCTCCAAACCCCTTGCCATACAGATTAAGATACTCCCAGCTCATTTCCAGCTCCAAACCCCTTGCCATACAGATTAAGACACTCCCATTTCATTTCCAGCTTCAAACCCCTTGCCATACAGATTAAGATACTCCCAGTTCATTTCCAGCTTCAAACCCCTTGCCATACAGATTAAGATACTCCCAGTTCATTTCCAGCTTCAAACCCCTTGCCATACAGATTAAGATACTCCCAGCTCATTTCCAGCTTCAAACCCCTTGCCATACAGATTAAGACACTCCCAGTTCATTTCCAGCTTCAAACCCCTTGCCATACAGATTAAGACACTCCTAGTTCATTTCCAGCTTCAAACCCCTTGCCATACAGATTAAGACACTCCCAGTTCATTTCCAACTTCAAAACCCTTCACAAGGGGTATTGTCTGCAGTGACAAAAAGGTAATAAAATACAATACAATACAAATCATGTGCTGATGAAAGAGACCACAAAAGATACACACACTGATTAATGCACAACAACTCAGACACACACACGCAATGCATCCCTGTGTGAAGCCTTTCCCCCATACAAGTAGACTTGCACACACACACACACACACAGATTGCATTGGTACATCTGCATACAAAATCAATCAGCATGTACTCTGTACATTTTTGAAGATATTAACATTATGTCGACAAAGAAGTAATAAACCAAAAACAAGGAAATAAACAATACATGAATACACCATTAACTGGCAAGCATACAATAAATAGGCAAGCATACAATAAAACTAAGCAATGAATACACACACACACACATATATATATATATATATCTGTTTAAAAAAAAATTATAATGATATGAGAATGTGTATTGCATAAAACAAGACAGACATGTATACATAAATGTGTTTGTGTATATAATTATACATGCACACAGAGTTTTGTATATATGTCTGTCCAGTTTTGTACATTACAGCACATTGTCATATCATTGAAATCAATAATACAAAAAATCACCAAAAACGTCTTGTTGCTAAAAGAGCACCAAATCAACACTGATAACCGACGGGCACAATAGCCGAGTGGTTAAAGCGTTGGACTGTCAATCTGAGGGTCCCGGGTTCGAATCACGGTGATGGCGCCTGGTGGGTAAAGGGTGGAGATTTTTACGATCTCCCAGGTCAACATATGTGCAGACCTGCTAGTGCCTGAACCCCCTTCGTGTGTATATCCAAGCAGAAGATCGAATACGCACGTTAAAGATCCTGTAATCCATGTCAGCGTTCGGTGGGTGATGGAAACAAGAACATACCCAGCATGCACATCCCTGAAAACGGAGTATGGCTGCCTACATGGCAGGGTAAAAACGGTCAAACACGTAAAAGCGCACTCGTGTACATACGAGTGAAGGCAGAAGAAGAAGAAGAAGACTGATAACCCTGTGGAGTGTTTTTCAGCCTGTGGCTATCTCCTACGTAGAGCAAAGCATGCTAGGGGCTTAAAACGGAAAGACCGCGACCACACAATTGAGCGTCATCCACTTTACAGATGCGACTTTGGGCAGTGTTGCTAAAAATTTTCTGACCAACACTGCAGGATGTCAGTATTCTAACTCTCCATATGTTGAACGCCAGGACGCATCACGAGAGTACAGATTTGCGCCAAGTAGTCCCCCAACCTAAATGGAACTCCATAGCAGCATCTCCTTCATTACCCCAATCATCATCATCATCATCATCGTCATCATTTCATTATCATCAGAGCACAAAGAAAACACATTAAAAAGAAAGAAAGAAAAGAAAAGAAAGAAAATGGAAAAAAAAAAAGACGATGTCATACTTGTTGTCAAACAAGGCTCCAAAGGAAGTCAGAGTGAACAGGGCAAAGAGGATGTACACCAAGATCCTCACCGCCCCCACTTCCTGCAACACACACACACACACACACACACACATAAACACACAGAGACACACACACACATAAACACACATAAACACACACACACATAAACACACACAGACACAAACACACATACATACATGCACGCACACACACACACATATCTCATTACTCATCAATTTAATCACTCATTTGTCAATTAAAACCCAGCTCTTCCCAAGATAGCCTCGCTCCCCTATCTCTTCCTTGTTTTCAGTTGCTGTTGTTGTTGTTCTTGTTGTTGTTGTTGTTTTTATAGAGTTATGCATGTGTGTGACTGATTCAAAGCACTCTGATTTGTCTCTGCACAAGATTTAGCATTATATAAATATTATTCAATATTATTATCATTATTATATTATTATTAGCATTATTATTACTATTATTATCATTATTAGTACCATCACTATCATCATTATCGATTTATCCTTTTTTCCTTCGTTCCTTCCATTGTTCATTATGAGACCACATGACTGCAAAGGTCATAACTAGGATTGAACACGTCCAAAAAAAAAACCAACAAAAACCATCCCCCACTGAAGGATTGAACAGCCCAGTGGTTAAAACATCAGACTTTCAATCTGAGGGTTCTGAAATAGACAAAAAATACAAAATATACAAAAGCCCTGGGCGTTTACAATTAAAAATGCAATAAGAGAGAGAGAGAGAGAGAGAGAGATTGACACACTGACCTATGGAGAGTGAGAGACAGAGACAGAAATGGAGACTGGCATTCAGAAAGACATGAGAGACAGAGACAGAAATGGAGACTGACATTCAGAAAGACATGAGAGACAGAGACAGAAATGGAGACTGACATTCAGAAAGACAAGAGTCAGAGACACAGAGAGAGGGGAGAAAAAGAGAGAGAGAGAGAGACAGAGATAAAGACATACTGACAGAGACAATGACACACTGACCTGTCCATGGATAATGTGAGACACAGACAAAAACAATGACTGAGGTAGAGAAAAGACAGAGGCAGAGACGTACAGAGATGTAAAAGAGGGAGAGAGACAGAAAAACAAAGACAGTGAGACGCTTTTTTTTTGACACCTTGACCATTTATTGTCAGTGGCCATTAGGACCTCATGTAGACCTCATGGCCACCGATTTTAAAGTGTCAAAGCAATCGAGAGAGAGAGAGAGGAAGAGAGAGAGACAGTGAGAGAGAGAGAGAGAGAGAGAGAGAGAGAGAGAGAGAGAGAGGAAGAGAGAGAGACAGTGAGAGAGAGACAATGACATACTGACCTGTCTATGGAGAGCGAGAAGAGAGTTGGCGGCCAGCAACAACGAGAAATGGGTCCACACGTACACACTTCCCCACCATGGCAGTCGGCTGTCGTATTTCTCAGCTGGGTACTTCACCTGTGTGTACAGATGTAATGTCCTGCCCTGTCAGACTTGATAACATATCACTAATCAATAATTGATTGAAATATAAACACACACGAACATTTCTATGTGCATATGGATGTAATGTTTTGTTACGTCAATCCTTGTAACTGACCACTAATCAATCATCACATATGACAGCTGTGTCTGACTATGACCATCAGAACAGCAGAGGAAGTAACTGCTGTCAGAGGTGTCTGGGCTAGAATTCCATTATAGTGGAGAGTGTCTTGCTCAAGTTACATTCCCACTCACTCGGCCGAGAGGATTTTTGAACTTTTGGTGTTGGGATGGTTCCCAAAGGCCAACTAGCCCCCAAGGCTGCAGCACAAAGAGGCAGTGCAATTTTGCCTCCTAGATTGAGAGTCACAGTCCTTCACAATCTAATAGATTATTGTCATGATCAAAGGAACTGTATACACTTCTGGACAGCTTAATACTCGTAAGTTCTGAAACTAAACTTTCCTGCAAAGAAGTGATTATCATAAACAAAACATACAACAAAATGATACCTAGTGACACAAAATACTCAAACTGTCCCCAAACTTTGTCAGAAAGTTGCTCAGAAGTTTGTCAAGAGTTATATATCCCTTCCCTCACTCTTATTTTCAGCAGACACATTAACAACCCGTTTGATGAAGTGGGAGAATTTGATGACCGAGCCGTGCTCAGGAGTAGGGCTGCATGAATTAAGGTAACCTGCTGAATCTCTTTTTAATGACTGTTGATCTATCTCCTCCTCCCCTCTCCCCCTGTTCTTCTTCAACCCCTCTGCTCTCTTTACCATGCACTTAATGCATGTAAAAGAGAAAGAAACAAGATAGTTATTCCTGGAATATTTTCACTGTAAAATTCACTTTAATTTACGTGAGTGTCTGTGTGTGTGTTGTGTGTGTTGTCTGTGTCTGTCTGTCTGTGTATGCATGTGTGTATCTAAGTATGCATGTGTGTGTGTGTGTGTGTGTGTGTGTGTGTGTGTGTGTGCATGTGTGGTGTGGTGTGGTGTGGTGGTGTGTGTGTGTGTGTGTGTGTGTGTGTGTGTGGAATGGTGGGTGCGCACGTGCGTGTGTGTCTGTGTGTGTGTGTCTGTGTGTGACTGAACTCCAACTGATTAACACAGGACAGGAACAATGAGCGCCCAAACGGCAACTGTCAGTCTGCTCTACCTGGGTAGACAGCCTGTTGTGCAAAACACACCAGAATGTAAAACGCTTTGAGTTTGGCCTCTGACCTAAGACAGGCACTATATACAAGGTGACCAAGAACAGGCACTGTCTATAAACTGACCAAGGATAGGCACCATACCTATAAGCTTGTCAATGACAGGCACTCTATAATATGATTGTAAAATGACCAAGGATGGGCACTACAATTACACAAGCTGACCCAAGGACAGGCACTATACAGAAGTATCCACATCAATCAATCAACCAATACAACCCCCCGCCCCCCTCACCATATCACCCTATCCCCTCTCTAGGAGCTGCCAGGAGTCTTGATGTCAGGCTACCCACCTCAGGCAGATCTTCATGGAGTCCCAGGCGAGGTTTGCCCGGTTCCCAGCCAGGTCCCTTCAGAAAGGCAGATGCCTTGTTCCCCCAGCCCTCCAGTCTCCAGGCCGTCTTCACGATGTGGATTAGGTGGCACACCTGCACACCAAGGAACCAGGAAAATGTCATCCTTTGACCCTGAGGAGCAAGGTGGCAGAATGCCTAACTACGCTTATCTGCCAGTACAACGACCAAGAGAGTCTGGGTTCGAATCCCTGCTCTCACCCCCCCCCCCCCCCCCCCCCCCCACCCCCGACCACCCCAAGTTTGACAGGAAAATCAAAACTGAGCAACTGGTCATTGGCAGTGACGCCTCCTTGAGAAACTGAAACTGAAACATGCTGGGGGAATGGAGGATTAACAATCAGCACCATGTGCATTAGTTCCGTTACAGGACAAACTGAAACTGAAACATGCTGGGGGAATGGAGGATTGACAATCAGCAGCATGTGCATTAGTTCAGTTACAGGACAAACTGAAACTGAAACATGCTGGGGGAATGGAGGATTAACAATCAGCAGCATGTGCATTAGTTCAGTTACAGGACAAACTGAAACTGAAACATGCTGGGGGAATGGAGGATTAACAATCAGCAGCATGTGCATTACTTCAGTTACAGGACAATCTGAAACTGAAACATGCTGGAGGAATGGAGGATTAACAATCAGCAGCATGTGCATTAGTTCAGTTACAGGACAAACTTAAACTGAAACATGCTGGGGGAATGGAGGATTAACAATCAGCAGCATGTGCATTAGTTCAGTTACAGGACAATCTGAAACTGAAACATGCTGGGGGAATGGAGGATTAACAATCAGCACCATGTGCATTAGTTCCGTTACAGGACAAACTGAAACTGAAACATGCTGGGGGAATGGAGGATTAACAATCAGCAGCATGTGCATTAGTTCTGTTACAGGACAAACTGAAACTGAAACATGCTGGGGGAATGGAGGACTGACAATCAGCAGCATGTTCATTAGTTCCGTTACAGGACAAACTGAAACTGAATAATGCTAGGGGAATGGAGGATTAACAATCAGCAGTATGTGCATTACTTCAGTCACAGAAGAAAGGAAGGTGGCAAAAATGGATAAATGCTTATCTGCCATAACACTACAGTGTCTGTAAGGGTGTGGATTCAATTCCAACTCTCGCCCTTTCTCCCCCAAGTATCAGCATCAGTATCAGTAGCTCAAGGAGGCATCACTGCGTTCGGTCAAATCCATATATGCTACATCACATCTGCCAAGCAGATGCCTGACCAGCAGCGTAACCCAACGCTGGGAAATCAAACTCAGCAAGCAGTCATTCGGATAAGACAAAAAATCCCCAATAGCTCAAGGAGGCATCACTGTGTTCGGTCAAATCCATATATGCTACATCACATCTGCCAAGCAGATGCCTGACCAGCAGCGTAACCCAACGCTGGGAAATCAAACTCAGCAAGCAGTCATTCAGATAAGACAAAAAAACAACCCCAAAAAAACATGAGGCCCCATGCTCAGCATGTTCTTGGCGCACTGAAAAAGAACTCATGGCACCAAAAGTGTTGTCCTCTGGCAAAATTCTGTATAAGAAATCCACTCCGATAGGCACACGTATGTTTTTCAACATCATACATACATGCACTCTAGGCCTAACAAACACGTTGGGTTATGCTGCTGGCAGGTATATGCCCAGCAGATATAGTATAGTGTATATGGATTTGTCCAAATGCAGTGACGCCTCCTTGAGAAACTGAAAGTGAAACATGCTGGCAGCAAGGGGGACTGACAAATCGCAACGTTGTGCATTACTTCAGTTATAGAAAATGTGCATGCAGAAAACCAAATGCGGCATGTTAAAAGATCCTGTAATCCATGTCAGAGTTCGGCTGGTTACAGAAACAAGAACATATCCAACATACACCCCCCCCCCCCCAGGAAAAAGAGTATGACTGCCAGCATGGTGGGGGTAAAAATGATCATGTGCATGCACATACATAAATGCCTACTTGTATGTGTATATGTATACAAATAAACATGGGAATTTGCAGTCCAAGGAAGTGTAAGGAGGGGACAGGTGGAAAGAGAAGACAGATGGAAAGGGAACACACTGAAAACAGAGAGAAAGAGAAGACAGAGAAGACAGACAAACAGAGAAGACAGACCTGGAAAGGGAACACATAGAAGACAGACAGAAAGAGAAGACAGACAGAGAAGACAGACCTGGAAAGGGAACACATAGAAGACATACAGAAAGAGAAGACAGGTGGAAAGAGAAGACAGACATGACAGACAAAGAGAGAAGACAGACCTGGAAAGGGAACACATACAAGATGGATAGAAAGAGAAGACAAACAGATAAGACAGACCTGGAAAGGGAACACATAGAAGACAGACAGAAGAAGACAGGTGGAAAGAGAAGACAGATAAGACAGACAAACAGAGAAGACAGACCTGGAAAGGGAACACATAGAAGACATACAGAAAGAGAAGACAGGTGGAAAGAGAAGACAGAGAAGACAGACAAACAGAGAAGACAGACCTGGAAAGGGAACACAGAGATGACAAACAGACAGAGAAGACAGAGGGACAGAGAAGACAGAGGGACAGACAAGACAGAGGGAAAGAGAAAAGTGCAACCTGTCCATAGATGGGATCCCAGGTGTTCAGGGGATGGACAAGACCATACACCACCTTCTCTCCTTCTGGCTCAAACGTCCCTGCAAACAGTTCAAACAACGTCGTGTTTATGTCTGCCTTGGTGGAAGATAAATTCTTTTTTTTTTTTTTTTCTTTTTTAAATCCTTTATAATAATATTTTTTTAAAACTCCATCAAATACCACTTGCTGTGTTGTTTTTAAATAATCAAATCATGGAGGTAAAAGACAGGAAAAAGAACAGGGAAAAAAAACGTTTAACAGTGCAACTCATACTTGAGCAATGATAAACCCAGACATCAATATATCACTAATATATAATAATAATCACTTGTTACACTCGCTTGTTAGAATGCAAGCAGCAACACAATAAACCCAGACAAATGTATATATAGTCACTGAATATTCCTAGATCGCATGTTGCAAGATACACTGGGGATATTGCTGCACCAGACAATAGGAAAAAATGTAAAATATGGCCAAAAGCTATTAGTAAAGAGTTGGTGTGAGTGAAGACTGTGTTTGAAAGTTTATTGAGGAAGGATAAGGAAAACATAAAAGAATAAAATAAAAGAAAGTGGGGAAAAAGAGGAGGCTGTATCCCCCCCCCCCCCCCCTCACCCCCCATTAACCAACCAGCATTTCATGTGGAAGGGAGGGAACATTGCTATGTATGGGCAAACCTTTACTGAACAGTAATTTCCCTTGAAGCAGGTTTACTACAACACAATACCAACAAAATCCCAATACAAGTGCAGATACGAATACAATGCAAATACAAGAAGATTACCATACAGATATGATACTATGCCAAACTAACAGCGCTACAATCTCCCCACAGACCCACACTGACTGAAGATGCGTTACCAGAAAATGAGCGCGCCAGCCTAGTTTTTGTCAATGCACAAGGGGTTAAAACTTACCAATACAATAACAATATTGGGTAATTACAATTCTAATACCATGTCAATACAATACCAATGCAAAACAATACTGATGTAATACAACATAAGACAAGACAAAACAATCTCTTCTCAGACCAAATTGACCAAAGATGCAGTTTCAGATGATGAGCACACTGGCACAGTTCTCACTGATGCAGTCAAGGTTAAAATAAACTAAATACATACCAATACAAAAACAATACAACAGCAATACAGAACCATTACAGTGCCAATACAATCCCCCAACAGACACAATACCAACCAAAGCAAACAATTTTCATACCAATACAATAATAATACAATCTCCCTACACACACAACACTAACCAAAGCAAACAATTTTCATACCAATACAATAATAATACAATCTCCCTACACACACAACACTAACCAAAACAATTTTCATACCAATACAATAATAATACAATCTCCCTACACACACAACACTAACCAAAGCAAACAATTTTCATACCAATATAATAATAATACAATCTCCCTACACACACAACACTAACCAAAGCAAACAATTCTCATACCAATACAATAATAATACAATCTCCCTACACACACAACACTACCCAAAGCAAACAATTTTCATACCAATACAATAATAATACAATCTCCCTACACACACACAACACTAACCAAAGCAAACAATTTTCATTTCAATACAATAATAATACAATCTCCCTACACACACAACATTAACCAAAGCAAACAATTTTCATACCAATACAATAATTATACAATTTCCCTACACACACAACACTAACCAAAGCAAACAATTTTCATACCAATACAATCTCCCTACACACACAACACTAACCAAAGCAAACAATTCTCATACCAATACAATCTCCCTACACACACAACACTAACCAAAGCAAACAATTTTCATACCAATACAATAATAATACAATCTCCCTACACACACAACACTAACCAAAGCAAACAATTTTCATACCAATACAATAATAATACAATCTCCCTACACACACAACACTAACCAAAGCAAACAATTTTCATACAAATACAATAATAATACAATCTCCCTACACACACAACACTAACCAAAGCAAACAATTCTCATACCAATACAATAATAATACAATCTCCCTACACACACAACACTAACCAAAGCAAACAATTTTCATACCAATACAATAATAATACAATAACCAAAGCAAACAATTTTCATACCAATACAATAATAATACAATCTCCCTACACACACGACACAAACCAAAGCAAACAATTTTCATACCAATACAATAATAATACAATCTCCCTACACACACAACACTAACCAAAGCAAACAATTTTCATACCAATACAATAATAATACAATCTCCCTACACACACAACACTAACCAAAGCAAACAATTTTCATACCATTACAATAATAATACAATCTCCCTACACACACAACACTAACCAAAGCAAACAATTTTCATACCAATACAATAATAATACAATCTCCCTACACACACACTACCCAAAGCAAACAATTTTCATACCAATACAATAATAATACAATCTCCCTACACACACAACACTGACCAAAGCAAACTGATACAATAACAATACAACATCAATACTGCACCAATACTATCTCCCAACAGACAAAACACTAACCAGAGAAAACTAAAAACATACCAATACAATACCAAAACAGTACCAATACAATCTCCCCACAAAGAGACACAATACAAACCAAAGCAAACAATATACATACATACACGAAAACAATACCAATATAATAACAATACATGTCACCAATACAGTATAAATACAATATCTCCACAGAAACACAACAGTAACCAAAGCAAACCATACAATGACATACATACCAATACAATAACAATACAACATCAATACCAATACAATCTCTCCCCCCTCACCCCCCCCCCAAACACACACACACAAAACACTAACCAAAGCAAACTGATACCAATACAATAACAATACAATACGAAAAGAGTACCAATACAATTTTCCCACAGACACAACACTAACCACAGTAAACTACATACATACCAATACAATAACAATACAACATCAACACAGTACCAATACAATCATCCTACACACACAACACTAACCAAAGCAAACCATGCATATAATGATATACATACCAATACAATAATAACAAACACAGCATCAACGCAGTAACAATACAATCTCCCCCACAGACACCACATGAACTGACCGAAGATGCGGTCCCAGATGATAAGTACGCCCGCATAGTTCTTGTCAATGCAGTAGGGGTTACGTCCGTGGTGAACACGGTGGTGGCTTGGTGTGTTCAGCACGTACTCCAAGGGGCCCAGGCGGTCCACCATCTGAGTCAACACCAAAACACAGTCCTGAGTTCAGATCTTGGGCTTTTCTTCTTCTTCTTCTTTTCACTTTCTTGGTCTGGGTTAAGGCATGGCCTGGGCTGTCCATATGTGTGTGTGTGTGTGTGTGTGTGTGTGTGTGTGTCTGTGCGTGTCAATGTCTGCCTCCCTCACTCAAGTTGGCAAGAGTGTCTCTGTGCTATATGTTTGTGACTACTAGTAAATACTTCTCTGCTTGAAAAATGCTTTTAAAGGAAAAGAACTATGTGTGTTCATTTTCTTCCATTTTGGAGTGCCAGTTTTGTTTGTGAGAAGATATAAGTCTGTCCTTTGATTCTGCTATAAATGCTATTTCATTATCAAATCCCTGGTTCAGAGAGAGAGAGAGAGAGAGAGAGAGAGAAGAGAGAGAGACAGAGAGAGAGAGACAGAGAAAGAGAGAGAGAGAGCAAAAACAAGAGTGAGAGAGGTTCTGCTCAGTTGCTCAAGGAGGCATCACTGCTTTCGGACAAATCCATATCTGCTACACCACATCTGCCAAGCAGATACCTGACCAGCAGCGTAACTCAACGTACATAGTCAGGCCTTGAGGGAAAATGAAATAGAGTAAAACAATTAAAAAAATGAATGAATAAATGAATGAAATAAAAATAAATAATAAATAAATAAATGATACCTAGAGAAAGAGAGAGAGAGAGAGAGAGAGAGAGAGAGAGAGAGAGAGAGAGAGAGAGAGAGAGAGAGAGCAAGCGAGAGAGACTGACTGACCACCAAAGACAGACCGACGAAAGAGAAAGATCGACACACACACAGTTTCAGTTTCAGTAGCTCAAGGAGGCGTCACTGCGTTCGGACAAATCCATATACGCTACACCATATCTGCCAAGCAGATGCCTGACCAGCAGCGTAACCCAACGCGCTTAGTCAGGCCTTGAGGAAAAAAACCAAAAAAAACAAAAAAACACACAGAAAGACAGGACAGATCCACACAGACAGACAAAGAGACAGACGGACAAAGAGACAGAGACAGACATAAGCAATGGTGAGATGACAGAGGAGATGTATCAATACTGACCTCCGTGTGAAAGGAGACAGAGACAGACATAAGCAATGGTGAGATGACAGAGGAGATGTATCCATACTGATCTCTGTGTGAAAGGAGACAGAGACAGAGACAAACATAAGCGATGGTGAGATGACAGAGAAGATGTATCCATACTGACCTCCGTGTGAAAAAGACAGAGACAGAGACAGACATAAGCAATGGTGAGACGACAGAGAAGATGTATCCATACTGACCTCCGTGTGAAAGGAGACAGAGACAGAGACAGACATAAGCAATGGTGAGACGACAGAGGAGATGTATCCATACTGACCTCCGTGTGAAAGGAGACAGAGACAGAGACAGACATAAGCAATGGTGAGACGACAGAGGAGATGTATCCATACTGACCTCCGTGTGAAAAAGACAGAGACAGAGACAGAGACAGAGACAAACATAAGCAATGTTGAGATGACAGAGGAGTTCTATCAATACTGACCTCCGTGTGAAAGGAGACAGAGACAGAGACAGAGACAGACATAAGCAATGGTGAGACGACAGAGGAGATGTATCCATACTGACCTCCGTGTGAAAAAGACAGAGACAGAGAATGAATGAATAAATGAATGAAATAAAAATAAATAATAAATAAATAAATGATACTAGAGAAAGAGAGAGAGACAGCAAGCGAGAGAGACTGACTGACCACCAAAGACAGACCGACGAAAGAGAAAGATCGACACACACACAGAAAGACAGGACAGATCCACACAGACAGACAAAGAGACAGACGGACAAAGAGACAGAGACAGACATAATCCACGTTGAGATGACAGAAGAGTTGCATTCATAATGACCTCTGTGTGAAAGGAGACAGAGACAGAGACAGAGACAGACATTATAAAGCAATGGTGAGATGACAGAGTAGTTCTATCCACACTGACATCCGTGTGAAAGGAGACAGAGACAGAGACAAACATAACCAATGGTGAGACGACAGAGCAGATGTATCCATACTGACCTCCGTGTGAAAAAGACAGAGACAGAGACAAACATAACCAATGGTGAGACGACAGAGCAGATGTATCCATACTGACCTTCATGCGAAAAGAGACAGACACAGAGACAGAGACAGACATAAGCGATGGTGAGATGACAGTTTCAGTTTCAGTTTCAGTAGCTCAAGGAGGTGTCACTGCGTTCGGACAAAACCATATACGCTACACCACATCTGCCAAGCAGATGCCTGACCAGCAGCGTAACCCAACGCGCTTAGTCAGGCCTTGAGAAAAAAAGAAAAGAAAAAAAAAAGAAAAGAAAGAAAAGTAAAAAAAGAAAATAAGCAAAAAAAAAGAAAATAATGGCAGAATAAAGAGATGAGAGAAGAAAAAAAAAAAGAAAGAGGCCTTGAGAAAAAAAGAAAAGAAAAAAAGGTGAATAAATAATGGATAAGCTTACATAAATAAATAAATAATAATTATAATATAGAAAAAAAGGTAGTAGTAGTAGTAGTAGTAGTAGTAGTAATAATAATAATAATAATACATAAATAAATAAATAAACAAATAAATAAATAAATAAATAAATAAATAAATAAATAAATAAATAAGAGATGAGATAATAGAGATGGGAGACAATAATAAGAGATGAGATTAAGAGATGAGATGACAGAGGAGTTCTATCAATACTGACCTCCGTGTGAATCCAGAACTGGAAGAGCAGGTTAAGCTGGCTGTGAACCAGGAACAAGGATGGAGGGATGAAGAACGCCATGGGGAGGTAGAAAAACTGAAAAAAGACCCCCCAAAAAAACATCAAGCAAACTGTTCCTCTTTCTTATGGAAATCATTCTGGTAATCTTTTCTGAAGAAACCATACATTTTCTGTATAATTATCTTTATGTAACTTTGAGTTACCAGTCTTATTTTCTCAAGCTGAAATTTTGACCATTGCACTTTTTCTACAATCGTATAACATTCTTGTAGTGAAAGTGGAATATTTGAATATATATATATATATATATATATATATATATATATATAATCCACAAAAACTGTTCCTCCTTCATTCTGCTTGCTTTTATCACTGTATAAAATAATCATGCAATAATAGAATAAGACAAAATATGACCAAAAAAAAAAAAAAAAAAAAAAAAGAAAAAAAGAAAGAAAAAAAATTGACATAAAATAAAATTAAGTAAATATTCTATTTAAACAATAATAATTTTATCTAAACAATAATACTTTCTTAAAAATCATACATACAGAAGAAGACGAAGAGTAAGAGTAGGAGAAGGAGGAGAATGAAGAGGAGGAAGAGGAGGCGAAGAAGAAGTTGTACAACATGAAAGAAGACAAAGGAGAAAATACAAGAAGATGCAAGAAGAAGATGCATGAAGATGAAGAAGACAAAGAAGAAGAAGAAGGAGGAGAAGGAGGAGAAGAGGATGAAAATGCAAGAAGAAGAAGAAGAGGAAGAGGAAGAAAAACAACATGAAGGAGAACTAGGAGAAGAAGAAGAAGAAGAAGAAGAAGAAGAAGAAGAAGAAGAAGAAGAAGAAGAAGAAGAAAAGAAGAAAGAAGAAGAAGATGCAAGAAGAAGGAGGAAAAAACAAAAACAAAAAAAAAAACAAGGAGAAGAACAAGAACAACAAGAACAAGAACAAGAACAAGAAGGGACAGTCAAATCAAGCCACTCCATTCTGACCCAGGAAAAGTAGCGCTGTCCGAACGACTGCCGGAGAGCCGTGGACAGGTTGTAGTCCTCTGAGCTGTGGTGAGTCTGGTGGCCCGCCCACAGCAAGTTCACCTCTGTGTGTCAAACCACCACATTCACATCAACATCAACATCAACACACTGCATCAACATCAACCCCAAATCACATCAACATCAACCTACATCACATCAACATCAACACAACACATCAACGCCAAATCACCACATCAACATCAACCCACATCACATCAACATAAAACCACTGCTTAAATCAACACCAAACCAGCACATCACATCGACATCGAATCATTGCACCAAATCAACTTCAAACCACAACCACATCACAACAACCTCAAACCACCACATCATATCGACATTAACCCCAAACCACCTCATGACATTAACATCAACTTAAAACCACTACCTCACATCAACATCAAATCATTACATCATCAACATCAAATCATCCCATCACATCAAACTACCACATTACATCGGCATCAACCTAAAACCACAGCATCAACATCAACCCCACCCTACCAAACCAATAAAAAATAAATACCAATAAATAAATAGATAAATTGATAAATAAATAAATAAACTAAATACATTCTATGAATAAACACAAATTTCGCTGACCGTGGCCGAAACGGTGGACCCAGTAGTAGCCAAGGTCCATACCCAGAAGGCAGAGCACCCAGGTCCAGGCACTGTCCCAGGGCAGAGAGTACACACACCAGTGCTGGTGCACCCAGATGAACGCCGCCACCTCTGTACTGCGCATCAGCAGGCTGGTAATTTGAAGGGCGGGGGCGGTGGGGGGTGGGGGGGAAAAGAGATGTATTTTAGTGCTCCTCAGTGAAACACATGATACTGGAATACTTTTATATCATCTCAAACTCACTCCAAGGATGAGAAACTGCTGCCATAATTTACTGATAAAAAGGCATGATGACATGTACAAATTTGAAAAAAAGCACACACACACACACACACACACACATATATATATATATATATATACACACACACACACTAACCCCCACCCCCTGCACACTTTTGGAGAAAAACAACAATCAAGTTTCTACCACCACCCCCATCCACCCATCCACACCCACTTACAATATGACATGACATGGCAAGTTTTTACCCCACCCCCACCCACCACACCCCTCACCGCCCCCACCATCCACACCTACTTACAATATGACATGACACCGCGCCACTCCTAACACAAAGCCCCATCTGTCGTTTAATAAAGTGAACATCAAAGCAAGGCTGTTCTCTGTTGCTTTCAATGCATCATGAATGCCTGAAAGAGCACTATTGTTTCCACACAGAACAGTCACTTTGTCGCAGATGTCGCGGAGCATTTATTCAGTTTTTTTGCCAGACTTCACCAAAAGTTCTTTTGAATGTGTTATTAACAATTCCAATATGTTATTTGTTATTGCAGAAGGTTTGCTGCATAGTCCTATAGGACATTTGTTATAGATGTTATATTTGTTTGATGTTGGCGTTTATAACGTTTCCATTTTTCCTAGCGTTGTCTCTCCCTATTCACCCTCCACACATACACACACTTTTATCCCTCCCCCTCTCACAGCCCCTACCCCCACGTTTTTTTGTTTGTTTTTTTGTTTGTTTGTTTTTCCGTCTAATATCACTTCAAGTGGAAAGACGTTAAACTGAAGACAACAACATTTATTCAGTTTAGTTGCAGAGTTAGTTTTATAGTTTACAAGAACAGAGATGAGGTTATTCCTACTCATATTGCATTTGCAATTTTGTTCTACATTATTGGTTGTTTCTTTTTTTTTGTTTGTTTGTTTTTCTTTTTTCGTGGGAGTGGGGGGGGGGGGGGGGGGGGGGGGAGGGGGAGTGTATGGGGGCAGAAGGCGGTTGGTGACTGGGGATGGAGGTGGAAGAAAAATCTTAGTTTTTGTTGCTTGTCTATTACTGTGAGCTATTTTTCTGTTATTGTCATCTGTGGGAAGGCATGGATACATCGGCAGTATATTCACCACAACTGCATGGCGTACACTTTTGTATGAATGAAGTGAGTTTATTATATTTCAGAAAAAGAATAAGAAGCAGAAGAAACTACTGACAAGAGAGAACGCTGATGATCTTAACTCAGTGCAGTGACAACCTGTGCTATAATGATGTCATAGTGTGGGGGCTGGGGGTAGGGGGCGGGGGAAGAATTGGGGTATGATGACAACTTTTGTGGTGGGATTACATCATTCTTCTGACATCAGTGATAGGATAGAAGGCCATCTGAGGATGAGCCACATGTCACAGTTCTTGGTGACGAGCACAACAGCCGAATAGTTAAAGTGTTGGACTTTCATTCTGAAGGTCCCAGGTTTGAATCCTGGTCACGGTGCCTGGTGGGTAAAGGGTGGAGATTTTTCCAACCTCCCAGATCAATAGATGTGCAGACCTGCTGGTGCCTGAACCCCCTTTGCGTATATATGCATGCAGAAGATCAAATATGCACGTTAAAGATCCCGTAATCCATGTCAATATTCTGTGGGTTATGAAAACGAGAACATACCCAGCATGCTTCCTCCATCCATCCCACCCCTCCGAAAACAGAATATGACTGCCTACATGGTTAGGGCAAAAACCGTCATACACGTTCATGCATATGAGTGAAAGTGGGAGTCGCAGCCCACAAATGAAGAAAAGAAGAAGAACAGTCACTGGCAACATTGGAGCAGGTACAATTCACCTATTAAAGCTTCATTTACATTTTGAGGAAGGAAGGAGGAAGGTCCTTTCAGACATTGTGCATGAAACTACCCTGTATGTGATTTTTATATGTTGCATGACCTTGACAATGTTTGAGCATGACAATGGTAAGAAGACAGATTACAGGGGGAAGAAAGAGAGCGAGAGAGAGAGAAAAAAAGGCAGAATAGTATCAGTATCAGTAGCTCAAGGAGGTGTCACTGCGTTCGGACAAATCCATATACGCTACACCACATCTGCCAAGCAGATGCCCGACCAGCAGCGTAACCCAACGCGCTTAGTCAGGCCTTGAGAAAAAAAAAAAAAAAAAAAAAAAAAAAAAGAAAAAAAAAAGAAAAGAAAGAAAAGAAAAAAAAAGAAAATAAGCAAAAAAAAGAAAATAAAGGCAGAATAAAGAGATGAGAGAAGAAAAAAAAAAAAGAAAGAGAAAGAAAAGACAACAGAAAGGAGAAAAATGATGATGGAAGTAACAAAAAGAAACAAACAACAACAACAACAAAAAGAGAGAGAGAGAGAGAGAGAGAGAGAGAGAGAGAGAGAGAGAGAGAGAGAGAGAGAGAGAGAGAGAGAAAGTGGGAAAGAACCTTCCCAGGATGCTGAGACTATCCTGCTCATTTGCAGAAATTTTACTATCCACTGATTTCTCAAAAAAAAAAAACAAAAAAAAATTAAAAAAAAATAAAAAGGAAGGAGGAAGGTGGCAGAATGGTCAAGATGTTTATCTGTCGATACCGTGGTCTTGAGGGTCTGAGTTTGATTCCTGCTCTCACCCTTTCTCCACAGGTTTGGAAAATCAAACTCAACATCTTTCAGATGAGACACTAAATTGTTAAACAACAGTGTTGTCCTCTGAACAAAATCCTGTAAAAAAACAACAAAACAAAACAAAAAACCCACTCTGAAAGGTACACACATATATATGCATGCAATGAATGCCTCATTAGTGTGCTGGGTTATGCTGCTGTCAGGCACCTGCCAAGCAGATGTGGTGTAGAATATATATATATATATATATATATATATATATATATATATATGTATCTATGGATTTGTCCAAACGCAGTGTTGCCTCCTTGAGGAACTGAAATACTTATCACTTCACCCTGGTGGCTAATTAACATGAATGATCAGCCACCTTAGCAAGACTCACTCACTTTATCATATCCATGAAAGAAACTATGAGTGGTGAAATGTGTGGCGCATGCAGATAATGAGATATATTCCAGAACACACACACACACCCTAATTAAACTACATGAGTGGACAAAACAGATGCCTGAATCATGCAACCCCCTACCCGACCCCCTCAAAACAATCGAATATTCAAACAAATAACCAAACACACATTACCGGTAAATTGATTACAACAAAACAAATACATAAACAAGCACACACAAAAATAAATCAATAAATTATACATAACTATTGTTTCCTCTCACCCATGGAAAGTGGAGATAAGTCCATGTGCTATGCTGTTGAAGCCATCGCTGGGTCTCATCAGTGACTTCCCTTTAGCCAGCAAAATGAGGTTTTCCAGCATGATACAGATCAAGAAGTACGGTGCCGCCTGTTAACATGATCAAACCACAGCTTTTTTTTTTTTTTTTTTTGACAATAAATGAACAAACGGTGTCTTGTAATGTTTGTTGGTTTTTTATTTTATGAGTTTTATTTACAATGTTCATTCAAAGTCAATGGAAATATATTTTCTCTTTAAAAACAAAATTTAATACAGAAACATTGACATGAAAAAATACATTTTGTTTTATTACAGACAATGACAATGTGGATTATTAAGACAATATAACTATTATAAGGATATAAACACACACACATACATCCATCTACCTCTGATCATACATCCACCTCTCCTTGAGAGACTAAAAACTGAAACTGTCATCATTTAAAAAAAAAAATGCATACATTACATGAAAAAAAGTTAGTTCATAACAAATTATTTACAGTCCACACAATAGAATAATACTATGTATATCATGTACACACAATATGAATATGATCTCCATTCATACGTGGATATGTGTACTCTGAAGGGTAATTTGGTTTTAAAAACAGATGTACTTTGAAAGATAATCCAGTACATTGTATACAGGTGTACTTATCGTGTATAAACAATACAATCTCCATTCATGCATGTGTACTCTGAAGGGTAATCTAACTGAGACAGGTTTGCTTTGAAAGATAATATATTAGTTTTTACATGTATACAGGTGTACTTATATTATGTATACATGTATACATAATACAATCTCTGTTAATAAATTTATGTGCATGTGTGTACTCTGAAGGGCAGTCTAGTTTATACAGATGTACTTTGAAAAGTAATCTGGTACATACAGGTGCACTATGGATAAGCCAGTCAGTACAGGTGTACTGAGTGTACAAGTGTGAAACCAATCTGGTCGACCAGTTTTAATCTGTCACGTAATTGTCTGATGACGTGCCATGTCACAGATAACACAATGGTTCAAGTGCAGATGAGATACCCTGACCGATTTCTGCAAGGGGAAGATAGGAGTGTTTGTTTTGACTCATACTAATACTAATGACTAATATAAAAGTCTGATGGTGGTCCAGACAGATAAAAAATTACGTGATTGATAAGATCTGTTGGAAAATCAGAGTTTATTTCAAGTTCAACACACAGCTGTACCAATCCTTGATGTACTCTAACCGAAATGCAACATATTCTAAACCAAGTGACAAAGTACAGTTTCAACTGCCATGAAATCAATCTCATGCAAATGTTCATGACTCATTCAAAAGGTCAAAGTCCTGGGAATTTTGTGAAAAAATATCTCTTGTTCCTTGAGGGGACAGACACACACACACACACACACACACACACTATTAATAGTAGTAGTAGTAGTAATAGTAGTAGTAGTAGTAGTAGTAGTACAAATGTAAATAATAATGATGATAAACAGATAACAACAACAACAACAATAATAATAGCAATCATCATCATCATCATGGTGATGATGACAATGATAATAATATTATCATCATTATTATTAATATTATTATCTTCATCAAATATTATCATGATCATCATTATTATGTTTATTATTATCATTATCATCACTATTATCATCATTATTACGAAATAATAATACAGTTCAGAAAGCAACATCAATACTTTCCTCCAGGCCTGAAAAAAACAAACAAAAAAACAACAACAAAACAACCTTTGGAGTCAAAACAGAAATCCTGGTTGACTTTCAGAATTACAGAGGTGTTATTCAAAGTGCGTTAACCTTCACTGTCACTGCTTAACAAGGAAACATTCTGATAGCAGATTCAGGATGAGTCATATCTTGCTTTCATAATTTTTAAATGCTTCCCAGCTGTTACTGTTGGAACTGAAGTATTAGAACTAACACTGGTCAGTTCTCAGACAGCTTATTCCCAAACTACCCTGTCTCTTGAACCAACACTGTAGTGATTAAAAGAGAATCAACCCAACCAAATATATGAGACCTTATTCAGTTACTGTCATTAAAACTCATGTTGTGTGTTGAAGACAGTACCACACACACACACAAAGTGTAATTTTTCATGTGGAAACGTATTCGATAAGCAGTTGTCAAAAAAATGTGCTAAATTGAAAGAATAATCCGGTTTGACTTGGTAAGGTAACCATACCTCCGCCCCATAAATCGATATTGGCGTTATCAAGGTATTATATAGCTTAGATATGGTACCTGGATTGATGCTGATATTTTTTAATGTTCTTCATAAAGTATGCAATGCTTTGTTTGCTTCTTTAGTTAGGTGTTCCTGTGCTCTTATCAGACTTCCACTTTTGTGGAATATAACTCCTGAATATTTTTATTCTTCTGCTGTTTGTATTATATCTTCCCCATAGTGTGTGTGTGTGTGTGTGTGTGTGTGTGTGTGTGTGTATGAGAGAGAGAGAGAGAGAGAGAGAGAGAGAGAGAGAGAATCAATTCTTGTGCACATGCACTTACACTAATATACTATATAGATCTTCCTAAATACCCCCTGTACCTGTTCATCATGTCTGTGTATAATTTCAAAATGCATGTACTTTACAAATACATACACATACATACATACACTTAAATATTCCTTGTATACTCAGTATTAAAGAAACGTTCTCTATAATGTCTTCACCACAATTAGACAACACCATCAATGTTTCTCAATGCTTCATGGGGCTCCTCCACTATCAAGTTTAGTTTTACGTTTCCTGGCAATATCTACAATGTTTCCCATTTAGACGGAATGTGTAGACTCCACAACAAGGCGTCGACGTTCACTCCGCCAGTCACACAGAAGACTGGATGGGAAGAAGTGTGGACAATTATAAGCATTTCCTTACCTGATTCACATACTCGGGGACTTCATCCACTGTTTCAAAACTGGTTTCATTTGGTGAGACAAGGTAGAACAGGCGACGGAATCCTGCGACATGTTCGTTTCGCCAAAACGCCTGCAAGCTCTCCATCGTTTTGACAGCAGACAACAGCAGCGCAAACTGGAGTGCGGTCGACAAGCCCAACACCTTCCCTCAGCTGACGCGAAAATGAAAGTGACGATCTCCAGTTTGTTGTGATCAAAGGTTGCGAGGGGCGGCAACTCTCTTTGGTAATATAGAAAAGTTGCACTGGAAAAAAAAAAAAAAAAAAAAAATATCGGTGTGTTCGTTCTTTAGTTTGGCGTCTTTTCACTATCAGTGACATTAGACGATAAAAAAATTTTAAAAAAGAAAAAAAAAAAAAAAAAAAAAGGGGGGGGGGGGGGGGGGGGTGAAGGGAAGAGGAAAACAGAAAAGGTAGAAAACTAAAAAAAAAAAAAAAAAGAAAAAAGGAAAAAAAGCATAACTAACATGCAATTACATTTAACAGTAACAATTCAAGAATGATAATAACAATCAGAAGCCATTAACACAATTCTGAAGTACATTAGAGGAATGTAGAAATAGGGCCGTATGAACTAATGCTTGTGAAAGTTTGGCCATAAGAACTTGAGTCGTCAGTCAGAAATAACTTTCCCGAAATTACCATCTGCAGAATAGTTATTCTCTTTGAAATACTTGAGCAAGAAGGGACCGTAACTGCTGGGCAGTGAAACAAACAATGATGCAAGTTGAAGTGCTTACCACTGACAGACGCATGTAACATTTTTACTATTCTTTGTCTTCAGAGCATCACGTTTTATACGGAATAAAGTAGAGGTTATTAATCTTGTCACTGAGTTCGGTATCCGAGTGTGTGTGTGTGTGTGTGTGTGTGTGTGTGTGTGTGTGTGTGTGTGTGTGTGTGTGTGTGTGCCACTGAGTGTGTGTCAGTGTAGTGTGTGTGCCGTGTACAATGTATGTTCTCTCTCAGTATGTTATAGGGAAAAAATCAGCTGAAGTGCATGCCTCTGTCGTGTTAATTGCTATATCTTACAATGGAAAGAAGGAATACACATATTCCGGTAAAGTTACCTATCAACGGACGGACAAAACGGCGAACAGTCTGCCTGACTGTGACAACATAAATAAGGTCACCTGCTATTTGTTGTTACACGTTATTCGTGCATTCATTATTTTCTGTTTGATATCAACCCTGACTCCTGGGAGGAATCTGCAGTGGACCGTGACAAATGGCGTGCTGCTGTGCACAAAGGCGCCAGGTTGTGCGAGGCCAACAGGACTGCTGCAGCTGTTGAGAAGAGGCAGGCCAGAAAGTCACGGGCAAACAAGCTCCCTGACAATGATATGCCTGTCTTTGTCTGCCCCAACTGTCAGCGAACATTTCGTGCGCAGATTGGACTATTCAGCCATCTGCGCACTCACAGATAGATTCATGAGCATCCTTCCCCCCACCCCACCACCACCCTCCCCCCATCCCCCATCTGGATGACAACGATGGTCATCATCGATCTCGATGGACACACCATTTTCTGTCTACTCTGTCTTTGTTCCACATGAGGCTGCCTCAGTCACTGAATTTCTATCTTTGGTCGGTGTTCCTGTTTTAGTTCGTCACAGCCGGTGCCAGTGTACCCTGTTTCCGGCGCGGAGTCTTTCTCCGTCTCCCTTTCTATGTAATGCTCTCCATCTCTTTCTCCACTCTGCCCTTAGTCCATGCCTGCCATCAGTCTCGCTTTGTGTACCCGTATATATATATATATATATATATATATACGGGTATATATATATTCCTTGAAGAAAGCTCTCGGTGCCTGTCACATTGACCATCGCCAGTGGTCCGCAGTAGCCGCTGATCGAGAGACCTGGCGACGCACCATCCACCAAGCTGTCTCCTCCTTCGAAAACAACCGCAGGGCCAGCCTTGAGGACAAATGCAGAAGGAGGAAGAACCAACCCAGACCAGACTTTCCCTTGCAACCGCTGCGGCCGACTCTGCTTTTCCCGCATTGGCCTTGTCAGCCATGAGCGTGCCTGCATCAGACGTGGACAACGCCCTTCCTAGATCTTCGTCAGCGAAGCCAGGCCATGACATGATATATATATATATATATATATATATATATATATATATATATATATATATATATATATATATATATATACATGATATATAGTATACGGGTATAGTTCTGCCCTGACTGACAAGGTCCACGGAAAAGGGCGGGGAGACGGATAAAAGGCCTGTTAGAGACAGAAGGAAACTCACGGACAAAGCGAGATGGCAGGCATCAGTGGACTAAGGGCAGATGGAGAAAGAGATGGAGTCAAGGTCTCCCCGTTCTCTCCTTGACGTCTGTGTCAGTTCGTCTCGGCGCTTTTTCAGCTTGTCTCAGTGTCTTCACAGGCCACATTTATGTCTCAGTTTTTTCTCTCTCAGTCTCTTTCACATCAGCAGTTTCCACAACGTGACTACGGTCTGGGTCTCCTCGATCGGCGTTACTGACAACTGATCAGTCATACCCCCTTAATTTTGAACATTTAACATTTACACGCTTAGAAAAGAGAGAGACACACACACACACACACACACACACACACACACACACACACACACACACACACATACACAGAGATTGAGAGAGAGAGAGAGAGAGAGAGAGAGAGAGAGAGAGAGAGAGACACACACACACACACACACACACACACACACACATACACAGAGATTGAGAGAGAGAGAGAGAGAGAGAGAGAGAGAGAGAGAGACAGACAGAGAGACAGACAGACAGACAGACAGACAGACACACACACACACACACACACACACACACACACACACACAGATTGAGAGAGAGAGAGAGAGAGAGAGGAGAGAGAAAACGTCTTAAGGGAACTAATCAGTATTGGAACCGGCTACGTCCACGAACAGTTGCCTCTCTTCGTTCACAAATGCTTGAACTTTTCATTGATGCGGTGTTTCTGTTTTGTTTCGTTGTTCTGTATCTTTCTTTCTTTCTTTCTTCTTCTTCCTCTTCTTCTTCTTCGTCTTCTTTTCTATTTTTATTTTTTTAACGAACACGAGAGAGAGAGAGAGGTGGGGGGGGTGAGAAAAGAAGAAGAAGAAGAAGAAGAAGAAGAAGAAGAGAGAGAGAGAGAGAGAGAGAGAGAGAGAGAGAGAGAGAGAGAGAGAGAGAGAGAGAGAGAGACGGAGAGAGAGACGGAGAGAGAGAGATGGAGAGGGGGGTGAGAGAAGAAGAAGAAGGAGAGAGAGAAGGAGGGAGGGAGGGAGTGAAACGTCTTAAGGGAGCTAATCACTATTGGAACCTGCTACGTCCAAGAACAATGATTGCCTCTCTTCGTTCACGAATGCAGGAACTTTTCATCGATGAAGGCGATTTTGTTTTGAAAATCCCGTATATTACAATCGTACAATGACATTAGTAGTCACACACACACACACACACACACACACACACACACACACACACACACACACACACACACACACACACACACACAAAATTATCATCGCCACAAACACATGAGATTTGCAAAATAACATTCACTCACTGAAATAGAATTTACATGGTTTTATCATGACAGCCCGTGTTGTGCAATGACACCGTGTTTGTAAAGCGCTTAGAGCTTGGTCTTCGGCCGAGGATAGGCGCTGTATAATTATCCATAATTTTATCAATCAATCAATCAACCATAAAAACCAAGTAGACAGAAGGACGCCGATCATGACTGAATAAATAAATCATGTATTCCATAAAATCAATTTCTTTTACAGACCTAGATAATGTGGGGCTTCAATGTTTAGTCCGTGAAAAAATACCTAGGCTGTTTCATTTTTATCAACTCGACTCTTACGAGAAACATTGCCCCCCCCCCCCCACCCATCAAAGTGATAAAATCCAATATCTTGAGTGTGTGTGGGGGGAGGGGGAAGGGGGGGAGGGGGTTGCAAATGATACTGGTTTTACATTTTATGGGAATCACTCGCAGTGAAAACATTTGATGACGACTTTATCTATTCATTCAATTATTCACATCATTCAGTAAGTTGGTTAGTCAGCCAGTCAGTTAGTTATATAGTCAGTTTACTTTTTCATATTCTTCATATCATTTGTAAGTCTCAGCTGAATTTTCTTCCCTTCACACATTATTATTATCATTATTATTATTATTATTATTATTATTATCATCATCATTCTCAGTAGTAGCAGTTGTAGTATAATTGTCGTTAGTATTAGTATTGGTGAGGGTTTTTTTTTTTTTTTTTTTTGGGGGGGGGGGGGGGTTGTTTGTTTGTTTTGTTTTGTTTTTATTTTGTTTAACATGTTGCAGCTTCCTCTACGCCGGGCACGCCACCGCCACGAGTCTGCACTGCAGTTATTGCTTGTTTTTGTTGTTGTTGTTGTTGCACTTTTCAATGATGTGATTGATTTTGCTAGAAAGAAAGCAATGCAGTTACTGCTTCTTTTTTTTCTGTACTTAACAATGGTGTGATTGATTTTGCTAGAACAAAAGCAATACGGTTACTGTTTCTTTTTTCTTCTTTCTGTGCTTATCAGTTGTGTGATTGATTTTGCTGGAAAGAAAGCAATGTAGTTAGTGCTTCTTTTTTCTGTAACTGTCAATGGTGTGACAATTTTGGCAATAGTTACTGCATGCTTTTTTTGTGTGTGTACTTTTCAGTGATGTGATTGATTTTGCCAGAACAAAAGACAGGCAATACAGTTACTGCATGCTTCTTTTTTCTGTACTTTTCAATGATTTGACTAATTTTGCTAGAAAGAAAGCAATACAATTACCGCTTCTTCTTTCTTTTTTTTCTTTTGTGTGCTTATCATTGGCGTGATTGATTTTGCTAGAACAAAAGCAATACAGTTACTGCGTCTCTTTTTTCTGTACTTTTCAATGATGTGATCGATTTTGCCAGAACAAAGGCAATACAGTTACTGCATGCTTCTTTTTTGTGTACTTAAACAATGGTGCGACTGATTTTGCCAGAACAAAAGCAATACAGTTACTGCTTCTTTTTTTGTTCTGTACTTATCAATGGTGTGATTGATTTTGCTAGAAAGAAAGCAATGCATTTACTGCTTCTTCATTTTTTTTTTTTTTTTTTTATATATATTAATTATCAATGGTGTGACTGATTTTGACAGAATAAAAGCAATATTTACTGCTTCTTTTTTCTGTAATTATCAATGATGTGATTGATTTTTCTAGAACAATGGCAATGCAGATACTGCATGCTTCTTTTTTATGTACTTTTCAATGATGTGATTGATTTTGCTAGAAATAAAGCAATACAATTACCGCTTCTTTTTTTTTTTTTTTCTTTAGTGTGCTTATCAATGGCGTGATTGATTTTGCTAGAACAAAAGCAATACAGTTACTGCATGCTTCTTTTTTATGTACTTTTCAATGGTGTGATTGATTTTGCTAGAAAGAAAGCAATACAGTTACCGCTTCTTTTTTTCTGTAATTATCAATGGTGTGACTGATTTTGCAAGAACAAAAGAATACAATTACCGCTTCTTTTTTTTTTTTCTTTAGTGTGCTTATCAATGGCGTGATTGATTTTGCTTGAACAAAAGCAATACAGTTACTGCATGCTTCTTTTTTCTGCACTTTTCAATGATGTGATTGATTTTGCTAGAACAATGGCAATGCAGTTACTGCATGCTTCTTTTTTATGTACGTTTCAATAATGTGATTGATTTTGCTAGAACAATGGCAATGCAGTTACTGCATGCTTCTTTTTTTATGTACTTTTCAATGATGTGATTGATTTTGCTAGAAAGAAAGCAATACAGTCACCGCTTCTTTTTTTTCTGTAATTATCAATGGTGTGACTGATTTTGCAAGAACAAAAGAATACAATTACCGCTTCTTTTTTCTTTAGTGTGCTTATCAATGGCGTGATTGATTTTGCTTGAACAAAAGCAATACAGTTACTGCGTCTCTTTTTTCTGTACTTTTCAATGATGTGATTGATTTTGCTAGAACAATGGCAATGCAGTTAATGCATGCTTCTTTTTTTTATGTACGTTTCAATGATGTGATTGATTTTGCTAGAAAGAAAGGAATGCAGTTACCGCTTCTTTTTTTGTGTACTTTTCAATGATGTGATTGATTTTGCTAGAAAGAAAGCAATACAGTCACCGCTTCTTTTTTTTCTGTAATTATCAACGGTGTGACTGATTTTGCAAGAACAAAAGCAATACAGTTACTGCTTCTTTTCTGTTCTGTACTTATCAATGGTGCGACTGATTTTGCCAGAATAAAATAAATACAGTTACTTCTTCTTTTTTCTTTCTGTGCTTACCAATAGTGTGAGTGATTTTGCGAGAACGAAAACAACGCAGCCTGGCAGGGTAGGTTTAATTAACTCCACGAAGAAATTGCTGGTGCTGGCTCAGTGGCATCATGACGTGTAGGCTTTGTCTTATATCGATGAGGTGACAGTTCTTCACCGACACATCGGCAGCGCGCGGTCAAGGCGTTAAAGAGCCAGATGTATCCAGAGGCGGGCAGTGTGCAGTATCCGCTCCCTGTTCTGCTGAGTTCTTTATTTCCAGCGCCATTTTCCTCAGGCTGTCTCGGTGCCATTATCCTCGTGCTGTCTCGGTGCCATTATCCTCATGCTGTCTCAGTATCATTATCATCGTGCTGTCCAAGTGCCATTATCCTCATGCTGTCCCAGTGCTATTATCTCCGTGCTGTCTTAGTGCCATTATCCTCATGCTGTGCCAATGCCAATATCTTCATGCTGTACCAGTGCCATTATCCTCATGCTGTCCCAGTGCTATTATCCCCGTGCTGTGCCAATGCCATCATCTTCATGCTGTACCAGTGCCATTATCCTCATGCTGTACCGGTGCCATTATCCTCATTATGTCCTAGTGCCATTATCCCCGCGCTGTCTTAGTGCCATTATCCTCATGCTGTACCGGTGCCATTATCCTCATTCTGTCCCAGTGCCATTATCCCCGTGCTGTCTTAGTGCCATTATCCTCGTGCTGTGCCAGTGGCACTGTCCCCCTCGCGCCCTTCAACCCAGATACCTGCAACCCCCATGCTCCTTCTTCCACAATCAACAGCTCACAGGGGGTTCTCAATATCAAGTCACCATTGGGGAACACGCCAAAGTCGGTCCTGCACCGTTGTGGAATCACTGTGGTTGTGTCCGGTGGTGTCTTTTCTCATCCCACACATTCAGGACGCTGTCTACTAACGGCATGTGTTTGAACCGTTCGCACAGCCTGCATTACAAAGCTTTACGTGAATTAAGGGGTTAAAACATCAGCATGTTTGGACGGATGTGGTTATTACGTACGCTGACCTTGGTGAATACAACAACAACAACAACAACAACAACAACAATAATAATAATAATAATAATAATAATAATAATAATAATAATAATAATAATAATAATGAAGAAGAAGAACAATAATAATAATGAAGAAGAAGATGATGATGATGATGATGATGATGATGAAGAATACTAATAACGAAAATAAATCCTCTCCACCCTTAACACACAAGGCTAACTCGAACGTGACATGATCAAAGACCAGTTGGTCACAATTTCAAATCCGTTCGTAACCACTCGACCTCGACGTCCATGACATGGTCAGGAAAAAAAAAAGAGAGGGGTGGGAGGGGGGGGGGAGAGACAAAGAAAGAAGAAAGAAAGAAAGAAAGATAAAACAAAATAACATAAACTCACAAACAAGGCATCCCCGTCCCCGTCCCCGTCCCCCACCCAAAGCGGTGTGGCACAGTGGTAAAGACAGCGGGGGTGTGAAAACGAGGCAGGTGGAGGAGAGCATGCCGGCATGCGAGAGGTGACAGAAGGGACGCCACTCTGTCTGGCCGCGGACCCGGAGGTGCTAAACTAACCCTGCCGCTTCGCCAGTTTACGGCGCAATTCGAGTAATACGACAGTGACATGGACAAAACCGCGCGGCTCTAATGTCCGCCGAGGCGGGGTCTGGTTGGTTGGGGTAACAGCGTGAGGAGGAGGAGGAGGAGGAGGAGGAGGGGGAAGAAGAAGAAGAAGAAGAAGAAGCAGAACAACAGCGAGAAGAATAAAATCCAGAAAGAAAGAAAAAGAAATTGCTTCGAGTTTATTCGGTACCTCGCTCCTTTCGTATCTACGATGGAAAACCACTTAAGAGACAGAATAGGTCAATCTGTGTGTGTGTGTGTGTGTGTGTGTGTGTGTGTGTGTGTGTGTGTGTGTGTGTGTGTGTGAGAGAGAGAGAGAGAGAGAGAGAGAGAGAGAGAGAGAGAGAGAGAGAGAGAGCCCAGAAAAGTAATTTCTGAAAAGAAAAATGGTGTTTTGTTTTCCATTTCTGAACAATGACCATAATGGAGACATTCTTCGTGTGTTGCCGCAGAACCTACAGAATGGTGGTCTATTGGCGTTCTGATCTGGCGAGAATAGATTGAAAACAGGTAGGGGGTGTTGGGGGTGATGGAGGGACAAAGTCTCGTCTGTAATAACTTTTTATTCGACAATGTGAACAGAGTTAAAACATAATAACTGATCTGTAACACGTCTGTACAAAGTAAGTATTTTATGTTTGTAATCTTTACCTTCTGACAAGGCCAAAAATCATAATTTATGAATGAGCTGCAGTCTGACCGAGTCCCCCTGCAATGAACCTTTGTTTTGTCAAGCGTACAGAAAGAAAATTTCGATTTAGCATTTCAATTTTCTGTGCTGCGTTGTACTGCCTTGTATCGTATCGTATCGCACCGCACCGCACCGCATCGCATCGCATCGCATCACACCACACTGCATCGCATCGCCCCACACTGCACCACATTGCATCGCATCGCACCGCACCGCACCACATTGCATCGCATCGCACCGCACTGCACCACACTGCATCGCATCGCATCGCATCGCACCGCACCGCACCGCACCGCACTGCACTACATTGCACCACACTGCATCGCACCGCACTGCACCACACTGCATCGCATCGCATCGCACCGCACCGCACCACACCGCATCGCACCACACCGCACCGCACCGCACTACACCGCACCGCACCGCATCGCACCGCACCGCACCGCACCGCACCGCATCGTACCGCATCGCACCGCACCGCGCCGCATCGCACCGCACCGCACCGCATCGCACCGCATCGCACCGCACCGCATCGCACCGCATCGCACCGCACCGCACCGCATCGCAACGCAACGCATCGCACCGCACCATATCGTGCCGTGTTGTTTTCTTTCTTTCTTTCTATCTTTCTTTCTTTCTTTGTCGCTGCTCAACAATCAGCACAGCTTCAGTGACACCATTCTCCCCCGAACACAGCCACACTCGGCTTTTGTCTGCAGCAGTCCCAATACCGGCAGTCCACAGGGAACTGTCGAAGTTAGATCGCCGACAGGAGACCACTCACTATAGGAGACCCTCCCCACCCGTCTCTCACCCGTCTCTCTCTCTCACACACACACACACACACACACACAGAGACTTCCGGCGACCGTAATGGCTTAGTCTTAGACGACAGCAGTCTCGGACTGTGTTGTCTTCTGCTGCACTGTGTTAACATCTTTGCTGCCACAACAGATTTCTGCACGTGAAAAAAGAAAACAAAACCACCTTGCACTGCTCTCTGATCATGGACAGCACATCGCCATTGAGCGGCGTCACCATCCTTTGTTTCTGCTTGCAAGGCAGATTTGCTCCCCCTGTGATTTATGTTCTTCTGGTGAAAAAAAAAAAAGGGGAGGGGGGGGGGGGGGGGTGGGGGGGGGGGACCAGGGATGACCCCCCCCCCTTTGTCGTGGCGCTGTCTGCACTTCATGGCTACAGTCCGTCGTCTCGGCTGAAAGAGCAGCTCCCAGACCCGCAGCACTCAAGACCTCGCGTACAGTGCAAACAGAAGAGTGAGGGGGTATATAAAAAAAGAAAGAAGAAAAAAGAAACAAACCATAACGCAGAGAAATCAAGCAAAGTAAATAAAGCATAATCCCCCCCCAATCCCCCCCCACCCCCCCAAAAAAAAATCAAACGCAATTGATTCTTTTTATAAACACACACACACACACACACACACACACACACACACACACACACACACACACACACACAAAAAAACAAAGAAAAAAAAAGAGAACAAAGCAAAACGAAGTAAAATGGCCCGTACCTCACTGGCCTGGAACTCGCTGGAACCATTCCCACAGTTCCATGATACCGTAGCGGGTGCCGTAAGGGAGGGGAGTGGCGGGGGCAGGGGATGGGGGAAGGGGTGGGGGGTGTGTGAAGGGTAGGTCACTGGATCAGTCCAGCAGATCTCTTCTTCTTCTTCTCCTTCTCCTTCTTCTTCTTCTCCTCCTTCTCCTTCCTCTTCTTGCTCGTGTCCAGCAGATCTGACAGGAGACAGATTCTCACGGTGTCTTCCCCACCTGCGTCACCTCCCGGTGTTGGAATCGACCATCGGACCTAGGACCTCCGGATCCCATGGGATCTTGTGGGATCTCATGGGGGTCTTGGGAGTTGAATGACCTTTCGGCGTTACCTAACCTGTGGCTTAAATATGACGTCATGCTGCGACGGTTGTGAAAGAAGTTGAAAACAATACTGACTGCTTAATGATTATGATCTTCATTCTTTATTGTATTTAATTTTATTTCGTTTTTTTTTTTTATATATTATTATTATTATTTTTTTTTTTTTTTGTGTGTGTGTGTGTGTGTGTGTGTGTGTGTGTGTGTGTGTGTGTGTGTGTGTGTGTGTGTGTAAGTCAGTTACTTTGATTGTGTAGTATGTTCGGTATTTACATGCATGCAGATATTTCCCAGAAGACGGAAAACAATGTGAAAGCAAGCATGACAGGATTTGAGGCTGAGCTACTTTGTGCATCGGGCTGTGTGTCTATGTGAGTAGGTATGCAAGTTAGAGCGACAGAGGGAACTAAATGCTTGTATTGTATGCACGTGAGTGAGCGATGAAAAAGACAGCTTAAGGGAAGTTTAGCGCGTACATGTATGCACACACATGACCGACCAGCCAACATACACAAACAAGTATGCATACACGTGGGTAACCAACCAAATAACCACTCACACCCCCCTCAGCCCCCCACCCCCCACCCCCCCACCACCACCCTTCCACACACGCACACGCCAAAACAATACAATATGCATCAGTATGTTTCGGGGTTCTGTGTTTGCAAAACATCCTTACAGGGAGAAACTGTGCAAATTAGCCACAAGTAAAAGAGCACAAATGCCTGTAGTATCTAAACATGACCTCAAACATGTCATGTTTCACCTTAAGAGGACTAATAGTCCAGGTTCTGACTGATTCCAGTCATTTGAAAATTTAGAACATCAATCACATATCAAATGGGATACTTATACAGAGAACAACTAGAACACTGCCACTTTATATAAACACGTGTGTAATATTTGTTTTCGGGAAGTGACACCCGAGTGGAAGAAATGGCTTTGTGAAGTGAGCCAAGGAAGAGGTTTATGCAAGCAAAACATATTCAGACCTCCCTAACAAATGTAAAATAAACAGATTTGACAATAATGACAAAAGATTACCAAAAACCGTAAAGATGCATATTAAAGAAAGGGCAAGGAATTCTTTTGGCTCCATTTTCTTCTTTTTTTTCGAAAAGATAAGAATTGTAGTAGGGTGCTAAAGGGAAAATATAGGCCTGTAAAACTTTTCAAAAATTCATGAAGTGCAATAGTCGAGATAAGGGGATCAAATGGTAATCAATAAATGATTTTCTGAAAAAAAACAACTGTTTTACACCTATCAGACAATAATGACAAAAGAAGGGTAAAGACGAGAAGTGTGTGTGTGTGTGGTAACAGGAGAGAGGGATGGAAGGGAGATCAAGACCTGAAAAATGTCCAAAAATTTATGTTAAGGGCTACAGCAAAAGTGACGGGTTTCAAACTGAACTCTAGGCCCGTAAAAACTGCCCAACAGACATATACACCGAGTCTGACAGATAACAGCCAGGATCACTAATCCACAGCTCTTCACGTTCAGTATGGAGGTCAGAGGGTCAGATGTCATCGAACCGGCAGTTGCTCTGTTGTCTTGACAGAGGCTCTGTTACGGCGTACGTGACAGTTAGGCTGACCATAAGCCCCACACCTACAGGCTTCGTCAGGGCATAGAGATCACAACGGCTCAGAGCTGACATAACTGGTGTGTGTTATGACTGTGGAAGCAGTCTTTAAGAGCTTTGTTTTGAATACTCACATATTCTCATTATGGGGTTCTTCTGGAAAAAAAAAAGGAAAGAAAAAAAAAGGGAAATAAACGGTGGGATGGAATTCATTCTATGGCTCATCATAGTGCACAGAGAGCACTCAGCTTAGGAATATTTGGGAGCAAAAAGATAGAATGCGATGGTGATGAACGCGTGGGTATTTACCAAGAAATGTGATAAATAAATGATCTTAGAAAAAAACACAAAAAAAACATCTACCACCTACTATTACACAATGATGGCAAAAGATTAGCAATAAGATGTGTAGACGAGAACATTTGTATTTTCTCAAACTGAAAAAAAAGAAGAAGAAATGCATAGCATTGAATTCATTTGTGTCTAAAACTTCCCCGAAAAAGCATATAGAGGATAACAGTCATGAGAGGTGGTTAAAGGGAAATCTAGGCCAGTACTGTCTTTTCCCCCCGAAAAGATATGTAAAGGGTAACAGTCAGGTGAGGGGGGTAAAACAGATACCGAGGACCGAAAAAATGTCCAAGATATAAATAAAAGGTAACAGTCAAGACAGGGGCTTCAAACTGAACATTAGGCCCGTAAAAACTGCCCAACAGACATATACACCGAGTCTGACAGATAACAGCCAGGATCACTAATCCACAGCTCTTCACGTTCAGTATGGAGGTCAGAGGGTCAGATGTCATCGAACCGACAGGTGCTCTGTTGTCTTGACAGAGGCTCTGTTACGGCGTACGTGACAGTTAGGCTGACCATGAGCCCCAAACCTACAGGCTTCGTCAGGGCATAGAGATCACAACGGCTCAGAGCTGACATAACTGGTGTGTGTTATGACTGTGGAAGCAGTCTTTAAGAGCTTTGTTTCGAATGTCATGGAATTTCTTAGAATTGTTTTTGTTTACAGATAAAACAAAGCAACAACAGGTGAGATAGAATGTGGATTATGTAGTATCGCTTTGTGTATAAAGTGCGTTTCTTTTTCGGGAACACTATTACGAAAAAGGTGTAAGGGGGTGATGATACAGTCAGCTGATATTGATAAACTATTCTGTATCTCCTCTCCCCAAGTCAAAAAAGAAGGAAAACTGTCCATGCTGATCCTGATGGGTTAAAAGAAATTAAACTAAATTTTCCTAAAACGAAAATTCATTTTACCCCCAACTAAAGTAATGGGAAGACAAAAAACAACAACAAACAAACAAACAAAAAAACGAAAAAAAAACCAACAAAAAAAAAGAAAAAAAAAAGAGCGAGGACGTTGCACAAAGAGAACTGAGGCATATGAAACATCTTTTGTTAGATTGCTTTGATATTAACTATTTACACGAAGTCAGGATGAATGGAAATGAAAAAAAAAATCAAATCAATGGAAGAAAAAAGCAACACGAAAATCATGTTCATGCCATACCGTTCTTAGAATTTCGAAGAATACGAAACACTGTTTATCTTTTATCAATTCCCTAGTGATCCTACACTATGATCTATAGATTTAATTTGTTACTGATGTGATGATGTGGAGACACACCAGTCACTTCAAAATCTCTTGAATAAAAAGCTTTGGTAGATTTGGAAATGCTGCTTGAAGATCCCGAATTAACACGTTAACACTATTGTCATGTTCCCTTGCAACCCACAACCAAACTGATGCAGCCTGTATTGTTTTACCATGAAAAAACGTCACTGTCATATCATTCATACATCACGCTATCATTTCTTACCTCATTCCTTTGGAATCACACCACAGCAGACAAAATAATCGTTCCCGAAGCAGGAAAAGCAGGTGAACCGAACGTCTGACAGAACATCACGTCTTCATTGTCACAAAGTTCTTGCAGTTCTTCATTTTGATTTTGATGTAACACGATGACAGGCATCTGTTTCTGGCACGAAACGTCAGTGGGTGAAAAGGACTCTGTGTGTGTGTGTGTGTGTGTGTGTGTGTGTGTGTGTGTGTGTGTGTGTTTGAGCGTGCGCGCGCACACACACGCGCGTGCGTTTCTTGGTCAGTGTTAGGCTTGTGTCTAGAGAAGGTTCTTGAAATCCTCAGTCGATGCTGGCGAGAATATGTATTTCTTTTTCTTTTTTTTCTGCATTCGTGGTCTACAACTCTGTCGTGCACTCGTATCTACGAATGAACTTTTTCGTGTATGACTGCGTGGAGTCTACACAACGCAAATACAATGTAAATGAATAAATGAATGAATGAACGAACGAATGAATAAATGAATACCTGTATGAATGAAAAACGGAAACCTACAAGGCTCATACTCCTCATTGCACAACGTGTCTGTGAAGCAGTCAGCGGAAAACAACTTGCTGACCACTGCAGGACCATGACCACGTCAGTGAACAAGTGTTCACCCCACTGTCACAGCGCTGCGTGAGAGGGGCTGAAGCAAACACCAAATAATTGGGTGACAGGAAAGAAACAACAACAACAATAACCCATGCCCTTCCATCTGTGACCATCGCTCATCAGTCTGACCATTAACTCTTTCCATACGAACGGCGAAAGAGACGACATTAACAGCGTTTCATCCCAATTATCATCATCAAAATATTTCAAGCGGAAGGCTCTTATACTGAAGACGTGAATGTTGACAAAGAATACCACAATTCTGACGACGGAAGCTAAAGATTGGGTCATTCAGACACCCACTGGACATCCGAGGGGTCTGTGTAGAGGAGAAGAGAGGACTGGCCGTACTGAGTGAGTTAACGTGACATCCTGCAGACTGAGTTCATTCGTGTTTCCGTCACCTGCCAAAGGTTGTTCGTTTATTTATTTATAGTCTGTTCATCTAAGATGATGATATTGGACTGAAAATAAATGATATTATTATTATTATTTGGATTATTATCATTTCTATCATAATGATGATTGTTATTATTAATTAGAAATCGACATTTCTGTATATTCGAATGAAAAGGGGGGCGGTTGAGGTTGGAGGGGAGGAGGGGGGAGGGGGAGGTGACTAAGAAAGGAAGAGAGAGAGAGAGAACAGAATGTGGAAAAGATAAAGTACAAAATATAAAATGGAGAGGGTGAGTGTCAGTGATTGGAGAAAGAAAAAAACAACATAATACTGGAAGGGTGTGTGTGAGAGGCGGGACGGGGGAAGCGGGATTAGGACAAAAAAAGAAAGAAAAAAAAGAAAGAAAAACAAGATCAATAATCAAATATTGTATGCACTACTTCTGTATATTATTATTTGAAAAGAGTTCATGTGGGAACCTACAACAAACAACCAACTGGACTATTTAACACATAACTAGCTAACTTTAATAAAGAACAGTTTGAAATATACCTGCCAAAGGTGTAATGACCGTTATTTTGTTTACCTACTTTATCTTATGTAGCCAAGCGCTTAGCTTCAGCTACTGTTTCAGATAGCGCTCTTAGGCTTCAGAAACTGCTTCACGCACAAGCTGTATAGCAGACTCCGTTTTCGCAACTAACAACCGGTCTTCAATGACCCGCGCAGAATGTGTGACGCTATTCCCGGTTTGATAACTATTGCAAATAAAACAACCGAAAAACCCCTTTTGTGACTGGCCTCTATATGTTCCTGGCCTGTGCACGGGGATTCTTGTCTATCCTTTTATCCAGTACATCATTTAGTTAGTTCTTTTGTACCGTACCCTTATATACCACTCGGGTGCACGGCTGCACTTATTATTATGTCAATGTCTTCATACAAAAACCTAGTGACCCAAGGCTCTAAAGATCTGATCAATCCAGTGGGTTAATGTTTAGTTATATCTCTCTCTCTCTCTCTCTCTCTCTCTCTCTCTCTCTCTCTATATATATATATATATATATAAGTACTAAACGTGCCATTTATCAGTTCATACTGATTTCACAGAAGTAGTTCTCATTGTGAAATTGTGTTTCTCATTATAGAATTTTATTTTTATTATTTTAATTATATATATATATATATATATATATATAGTGTGTGTGTGTGTGTGTGTGTGTGTGTGTGTGTGTGTGTGCGTCGGACTCCGCTGTATTGTACTGTATACTATTATATTGTATAGTTTCTGCATTGTACTGTATTGTACTGTATTACCATGCATGGTATTGTATTGTATTATAACGCATGGTACTGCATTGCATTACAATGCATTGCATTGCACTGAACTGCATTGCATTGTATTATATTGCATTGCACTATATTGCATTGTATTGTATTACATGGTATTAGGTTGTACTGTATTGTATTGCATTACAGTGCATTGCACTGTATTACATTGCATGGTATTACGTTGTATTGTATTACATTGCATTACAATGCATTGTATTGTATTGTATTGCACTGTGTTGTATTGTATTGTATTGCACGCATTGTACTGCTCTGCATTATAGTATATTGTATTTATTGTATTACATTGTATTATATTGTATTGTATTGCATTGTATTGTATTGTATTGCATTGCATTGTATTGTATTACATTGTATTGTATTGTATTGTATTGTATTGTATTGGTTGAGGCTTTGGAGAAGGAAGTGCCGTTCTGAGCAGACATTTCTTTCTCTTTCTCGATGCTCCTGTGCCCTTTTTACTTGAAATCTGGTTCTGTTTTTTTTACAGCTTGGCGTTATTTTATGTTTTATGTTCACTTCACCACCATGATTATGCTTGATACGTTGTGCAATAAGTGCGTACAACAAAAAAGGGTGCATGGGCGCGTGCGTGCGCGCTGTCGGGTGTGCTCGCGCGCACGCGAGTTTGTGTGAGTTTGGAAAAGTGGAAAGGTGGAAGTGTTATCGGACTTGCTTTGTTATGACTCTGTTGTGTGAGTTTTCTTGTCATATATGTTGCATGACAAGGTTTACCGTTTCGCTTGTAATCTGAATACATCACGAACTTCGCCACACTAATTTCTCCACTGAGGTAATAAAGTAGTTCTGATTCTGATTCTGATTCGATTCTGATTCTGATTCTGACTCTGATTCTGATTCTGATCCTGCACTTCACACGCCGAGCGGGTGGTTAATCGGTTGGCAGGTAATTCATGCAGTCCTCCTCCTTCTCCTCCTTCCTTCAGCTCCTCTTCACGCATAGAAGCCTGCACCATGACCCATCCACCCACCCACCCCGAATACCCCCCCCCCACCGCCGGACCCCGCCACTCCGCACCCTTCCCCACCCTACACAACCACCATTTTCATGAGTTAATCGTGCAGGAACAGGTCTGACAGAGGCTCTTCGCGCTGTTCTGTTCTGGAAGAAGGTTGGGGGGGAAGGGGGGGGGGGGTCGTAGGGAGAGAGGGGGTTGTGGGGGGGAAGGAGATAAGTGTGGGGTGGGGGTCCTTGAGGAGTAGCGTCAACTTGTCAGGACAATTACAGCTCGAGCAAGGTGGGGGATACGAGGGAACAATCCGCAAGCCACAAATCGGGGACCCGGGTGCTTGCTGCTTCATACCGGGGTGGGAGTGTGGGGGTCGGGTTGGGGGGAGAGGGGGATGGAAGGGGGATAATGTGGGAAGGAAAGGGTGTGGAGGATGGGGTGGGGGGTTGGAGAGAGGGAGCGGTTTATAGCGGCGACGAAGTCCGGTCGGGTTACGGGGATTTGTAAAGCAATTTGTTCCACCCCTGACCTCGCGTCATGGCGGCCAGACGCAAGGAGACACGTTGCCACATTCATCTATCGGCAAGGGCCGGGTTGGGAGGGAAGGAGGGAGGGATGGTGTGGGGGTGGAGGGGGGGGGGGGGGGGAGCTTTATGCGTGTTCGGAGGTGCTGCTCTTTCCTCAGTGCTGGGGTCTTTATTTATTTATTCATTTATTTATTTAGTTTAGTTTAGTCTTATTTCTCTCTGTGTGTGGGCTCTCTGTGTGTCTGTCTTTCTTTCTCTCACTGTCTCTGTCTCTCTCTGTCTTTCTACAAGGCTCTACAAGGTGGTGGTGGCGGAGTTTTTGTTGTTGTTGATGTTGTTATTGCTGTTGTTGTTGTTTTTGTTGTGTGTGTGCTTACTGTTTGTTACTGTGTCAATGTGTCTGTCAGCCTGACTTTTCTCTTTCTATCTGTCTATCTGTCTCCCCCCTCTTTCGTTCTTTCGTTCAGTGTATTCATTATTCATCCTTATCAAGATTTCTGGGAAACGTACACACGTAGATATGTATCAAGACCCCCAACACTCGCCCCCCCCCCCACCTTCCCCCCTCCCCACCCCCCGTTCCCCGCACCTTTCACTTCTTATTCTCAGCCAAAGCTGATATATATAACATTGGTGAGATTTAGGTTTCTACTGAAAGGAATGTTTCATTCTACTAAACAATCACTGCAAAATAGCGGTAGTTCAAACAAGCGCTAACACCGTGGTGGTCATGACGCGGCAAATTTTCTTCTTCTTCTTCTTCGTGTTTTTCTTCTATTAGGCCAATTACTCTGGTGATAATAAATTTAATCTCATGTTAATACTGATATTAGCATTATTTTACTCTAGTATGTACTGTTTGTTTATTTGTTTTATTTCATTATTTCATTACTGACTGTTTATGAATGTTATTTGAATCAAGTCATAATATGGTTCATCAGCCATCATGATAAAATTGAAGTGCAACGTTGTGAGCACAGTATAAGCTTTAAGCTTGTTGATGCTCTTTTGTCATTCATTGCATTGTAATCATGTGTATTGTTGAATAATTAAAGATTATTTAAACCATGACGCGGCAATCCCTACCCTACCGCCATCTCTTAGGTGTATTTTTTTTCTGCTCTCTCTTTCTCTCCATCCCACCTCCCTTACACACGCAGACACCCCGGTCCATCAGAATCTCCCTTCATCATCGCTCAGCCTTCACGTAGAAGAAAAGGAGAACTCTCGACCCCCAAGAAAAGAACAAGAGCAACAGCAACAGCCAACCAACCAACCAACAAGGCAAGCAACGAACCAACCAACCAACAAGGCAACCAGCCAACCAGCCAACCAACCAACCAACCAATTTCATAGAAAACCCACACAAACACACGCATTTCGATCCCGTGTCTGATTTGATCAGATTATTGCCAATTAAGTTATCATGTGTGTGTGTGTGTGTGTGTGTGTGTGTGTGTGTGTGTGTGTGTGTGTGTGTGCGTGCATGCGTGTGTGTGTGTGTGTGTGTGTGTGTGTGTGTGTGTGTGTGTGTGTGTGTGTGTGTGTGTGTGCGTGCGTGCGTGTGTGTGTTATCTTAACGTTTCCTCAAACTGGGAAAAAAATATGGATAGAGCAGAGAATGCAGAGACAGGGTAGGGGCGGTGTGAGGTTTGGGGGGCTAAGGAGGTAAGGGGGCATGGGGGTAGGAAAGAAGCGACAAAACCGGATGGTGGGGAGAAAAAAAAAAGAAGAAGAAGCAGAAGAAGCAGCAGAAGTAACAATGGTCCCACCCGCTCGGAATTTCACAGCTTCCAGGGACCACGTGTGAAGCAGCAGATAGTGTTCCTTGTCGGCAAATCCCTCATCAAATCCCCATAACAGCGCGTCCCTGAATTCTATCCTCCGTGTTTCAGGGATTAACCTCAATGGATGAAGTTTGCTGGGAAGAAAAGCTTAAATCCCTTTGGATTAGGGTTGTTTTGTTGTTGTTTTTTTCTCCACGGAAGATTTAAACTCTGACACCATCAGTTTATTGTCTGGTAGATTTATAGCCTGACATCACTGTTAGTTTACTCCTGTAGATGTATGTAAACCTTCGCATTATTTAAACTCTGACACCATCAGTTTATGTCTGGTAGATTTATAGCCTGACATCATTGTTAGTTTATTCCTGTAGATGTATGTAAACCTTCGCACCATCAAGGTCTTAAAAAAAAAAAAAAAAAAAAAAAAAAAAATATATATATATATATATATATATATGGGTGAGCTATCAGACTTTCTCCAGTAAGAGCTCCTGTTATATGGTGCTCCTGAATATGCACTCCCTGTCCTCCTTAATATATTTTTGCTTGTGCTTCTTGATCTTGTTGTTGTTGTTGTTGTTCTTCTTCTGCTTCTCATTTCCAGTTGTTGTTGTTGTTGTTTTTGTTGTTGTTGTCCTACTTCTTCTTCTTATTTCTCTTTGTTATTGTTGCTGTTGTTGTTGCTGTTCTTCTTCTTCTGTATACGCACGCAGAAGATCAAATACGCACGTTAAAGATCCTGTAATCCATGTCACGCCACAATTCACCTGCAAAAGACAGTTCTACAGGGAACGCTAGAGGGTGGTAGGCGAAGAGGGAGGCAAGCCAAATGCTGGATGGACAACATCAAGGAATGGACCAATATGGATAGCGCTACGCTGATACGACAGGCAGAAGATAGAACCGGATGGCGTCGTCTGACTACGGAATCGTCCCTCATGTCTCCTCTACGCCCATCCCGGGCAGGAGAATGAATGGAATGGAATGGAATCCATGTCAGCGTTCGGTGGGTTATGGAAAACAAGAATATACCCAGCATGCACACCCCCGAAAGCGCAGTATGTACAAGCCCACCCGTGTACATATGAGTGAACGTGCGAGTTGCAGCCCACGAAGGAAGAACAAGAAGAAGTATATGATTATGCGTGCGTGATATGGCATTTTACTTTAACCCTTTCACCGCCAAGCTCGCATTTATACACAGGCGTGGTAGAGGACCCATGTCACTGAAAGGTGACCATTCATTGGTCTGTTATCCATGAACCTACTGCTCTTAATGTTCGGTGGTAGGATAGGCCATATTTTCTATACATCGCAGGGGGAATCCCCAGCTTTTCTTAGCTACTGTCTTTTCTGTGTTTATACCACAAGGGAATTTTTTGCTCTAAATTGACTGGCGGTGAAAGGGTTAAACATACTATTGAACAGCACGTTTCTTCTTTTTTTTTTTTCTTTTTTTTTTTTAGATTGTGGCAAATGTGTAGAATTACACTATATTTTATGCCTTTCACTATAACTATTTCATGTGTATGGCTGTGATTGTTACTTAAGTTAACATTTAGTATTTTGTATGACTACTGTGATTATTGCAGCGCATGTATGTGACTGTGATCATTGCATGTGGGGTTTACTTTAAGTTGATATTCAAGCTTTTATGTCTTTTATATAAAACATTGAATAGCTGTGGTTTTCGTGTATTGTCTATGTGCTTTACACCACACAGTGATTTCTCATTGGAGGTAATGAAGAATTCTGTATTGACCAGAGTTGCAGACGGGCGCAATAGCCGAGTGGTTAAAGCATTGGACTGTCAATCTGAGGGTCCCTGGTTCGAATCACGGTGACGGCGCCTGGTGGGTAAAGGGTGGAGATTTTTACGATCTCCCAGGTCAACATATGTGCAGACCTGCTAGTGCCTGAACCCCCTTCGTGTGTATATGCAAGCAGAAGATCAAATACGCACGTTAAAGATCCTGTAATCCATGTCAGCGTTCGGTGGGTTATGGAAACAAGAACATACCCAGCATGCACCCCCCCCCGGAAAACGGAGTATGGCTGCCTACATGGCG
>NC_134890.1:24629061-24636561 GCF_041734735.1 Babylonia areolata | reverse complement strand
CTTTAAGGGTGAAATTTTGTGCAAAAGTGAGACGGACGCTTACAAGGTAGTTTGCAGTTTTTAAAAACCCCAAACAAAAAACAAACAAACAAAAAACATAAATTAAGATTAAATAAAAAAGATTAAAAAAGGTATCACGCCTGAGGCAGACGTGTTTAATACTACATACATTTCAAGCTCAGAAAATTTAATAATCATATTTAAGCACAGAAACCTGTACGTGGCAGAGGCCGCGAAACTCTTCACCTGACAACCAGCCCTGATATTGGGAAATGAAGACGACTTCCCGAGACAGACAGGCAAGAAATTGATACGGCGCTCATTTACATACTGGGCTATATTTAAAAGGTAGATTGGGGGGAGGTGTAGTCGGTACGAATTCGCATGGAGTCGCGTAGAAAGGATGACCCCCCCCCCCCCCCACCGCTCTCCATCCTCAATCCAGTACAAACTGGATTTGTTATTATTATTATTATTATTATTATTATTATTATTATCCCCTGGCCCCTTATATGTAAAAAATGATGATTTGCTTGTCGATTGCTTGATAACTGAGTTGAAAGCTGCTCCACATCTCATGGATCGAACACAAGACCAACGACTATGTCTGGAGCAAAGTCGAAGCCTTCGCCGGACATCAAGAACCCCTCCTGGCCACCATCGAAAGGAGGAAGCTGGTCTGGTTTGGCCACGTGACCTGCCACAACAACACCCTGTGCAAGACCATCCTGCAGGGCACCATGGAGGTCGGAAGAAAGAGGGGAAGACCAAGGAGAAGCCGGACAGATGACGTCAAGACCTGGACTCCTCTGAAGATGCCAGAGCTGGTGTCAGAGGCCGAGAGCAGACCAGGCTGGAGGAGAGTGACGTCCGCTGCATCCCTTGTGTCCCCCGCACCCCCAAGACCCGGTGGGTCACGGGACAAAAGGTAAAGGTAAGGTAAGGTAGTACATATGTCCGTTATCATCGCTATCCAAATAAAAAAAAATCTCGGTTGATTCTACTTTTTGCAAGTTCGGGAGTATTCACGCTGATCACAAATTTGTTAATTTCATTCAGTCACATTTGCTTCTATTTTGTTTGTTTGTTGACATTACGTCACACAGAAACCAAACATCTCTCTCTGTCTCTCTGTCTGTCTGTCTCTCTCTCTCTGTCTCTGTCGCTCTGTCTCTCTCTCTCTCTCTCTCTAGTATGCAATGTGATTTCTTCACAACATACCAGCAAAATGGATGGTCGACATGTTGTTCTCTTTTATCAAAAGATTTTTTTTATAATTGCACGATTGTAGATTGTCGTATTTACCATAAATTTTACGTAACTATAACCCCCCCGCCCTCTCCCTCCAAACTCCTCAAATGTCATGAGTCCTAACTTTGATTTTCAAAAGCAATTCCACATATCTATCTATCTATCTATCTATCTATCTATCTATGTCTTTCTTTCTGTCTGTCTGTCTGTCTGTCTAGCCACCTGTCTATATGTTTTCTATTTGTTAAGATCTTTTTAAAACACGTATCATTTCTCACTATTGCTAACAAATCTTGTTGCTTGTTTGTTCCATATTTCCGGCCACCCATAAACACTTCGCTTTTTCGATCCACGATAATACGGGACGTCAAATGGCATTCAACTCGAGGTGACCTCCATCTCCAGTGATTATCACGTGGTTGTCATGTGGCTGTTTGGCCTTTTTCGTCATGTTATTAATGCTGCATTGCATTTTACAGCGGTTCAGGACAGCGCGCGCGCGCGCGCGCGCGTGTGTGTGTGTGTGTGTGTGTGTGTGTGTGTGTGTGTGAGTGAGTGTGTGTGTGTGTGTGAGGGAGAGATGTGGGGGTGGAGGGGAGGGAAGGGGAGGGGAGTGTGCGTGCGTGCGTGCGTGCGCGTGTGTATGTGTGTGTGTGTGTGTGTGTGTGTGTGTGTGTGTGTGCGCGCGTGTGTGTGTGTGTGCGTTCGTGTTAGGTTGAGCTATAAACAGCAAGAACTGAGTGTGTACGTGTGTCTGTCGCGTGTTATGACTGTATTTCTATCTGTTTCTCTGTCCTGTTTGTCTGTATGTGTGTGTGTGTGTGTCTATCTCTGTCTGTCTGTCTGTCTGTCTGTCTCTCTTTCATTCAAGTATCTTAACAGTGCAATGTGAAAACAACAACAACAAAAACATCGCAAAATCCATTAAATCGTGACACTTAGCATCCGACTCTAAACAATCAGTTCTAGCAATGAATGAAGAGTTGGACCAGTATAGGAAATGACGAAATGGGAAGACACACAGCTCTATTCGCAGATCCCTAATCAATGGATTTCAAGAGACGAAACGGTTCGTGTATATGAGAAAAGTGAAACAGGTAATGTATGTCATCACGCATTTCATTATACACACCCACTGACGAGAGAAAACCGGAAAGTTCATGTTCCATGGTATCTTCATCATCATCCACGTGTCATCAAAGTGATCTGTTTCATTATACACCAGGAAGGTGTTTTACTGGACTTACCTCAGATTTAGAACAGTACTCTTTACTCTGTTCTATATCTCAAATATGTTTTAGTAATGTATACATCATTATATATATATTTTTATCATACGTTTTAGTTCCATTATATGTTTTAGTGCAGCAACGAGAGTTTTGACATCTGGCCAAATTATATGAAAATAAATCTACTCTGATAAGTACACAAATGTATAAGCATGCACTCAAGGTCTGACAAGCGTGTTGGGTTATGCTGCTGTCAGGCATCTCCACAGCTGATGTGGTGCAGCGTATATGGATTTGTCCGAACGTAGTGGCGCCTCCTTAAGAAACTGAAACTGAAACCGAAACCTCAGTTCTAAGAATTAAAACAGTTACAGGGAATCGATAAATGTTGACGCATTCGTTGTGAAGGTATACTATTGAAGATAACTTTGTCAAATGTACGCCTACACTGTATTTACTGTGTATTGCTACTATGTGTGATGGTCTGGACGCTAGTCATTTAGATGAGACGATAAACCGAGGTCCCGTGTGCAGCATGCACTTAGCACACGTAAAAGAACCCACGGCAACAAAAGGGTTGTTCCTGGCAAAATTTTGTAGAAATATCCACTTCGGTAGGAAAACAAAAACAAATTGCACGCAGGTTAAAAAAAAAGAAAAAAAAAAGGGGTGGGTGGGTGGGTGGGTGGGGGGGGGGGGGGTGCTGGGGAGCCGCTGTAGTGTAGCGACGCGCTCTCCCTGGGGAATTTCACACAGAGAAATCTGTTGTGATAAAAAAGAAATACAAATACAAAATGTTACGTCTTTGATACTGTTATGTCTGTGTTGTCATCACCCATGTTCTGCACATTACGTTGCTCGTTTTACTTTAGAAGCCATTTTGGGCAAGAGCATCATTAAAATCCTATGAAAAGTTGGAGGCAGCATGACTGAGGATGAGAAGAGACACAATCACACCAGCACTTTCTTAGTGCTTCCTTAGTACGTGTTCATTCCCACACCATGATATCGAAATTCCTCTTAATTCCCTTTTGACATACAAAAAAAATCTGATTCTTTGTCAAACGACAATAGACGTCGATTTTTTGTTCAGTCTTCTCCGATTACACCGAACGTATGCAGCTAATCTTAAGATGGCGGACGGAGGCAAGCAGAGACACCTAGTGGCTAGGTTGTGAAGGCTACTAATCCTTCCGTCAGATCCGGTTGCGCGGTGAAGAGTCCTCGCTTTTCTCTCCCCTTCTCGTCATTGTCACGTGATATCAGTCGTTCGTGGTCATTGGACGGGAAACCGTCTGGCTCATTTGCACAATTGTCCTGTGTGACTCCTTAGAATGTGTGTGTGTGTGTGTGTGTGTGTGTGTGTGTGTGTGTGTGTGTGTGTGTGTATTGTACGAATATATCTCCTCAAGCTCCATGAAGATTTAGATTTTCCTGACATTCAGAAAGGTCATTCTAAGATCAGCAATTCATTTAGATTTACTTCTATTTTGGTTTGTTTCTGGACTGTCTTAAAGAAGTGAATGCGTCGCCATCGTGTTACATTCACATTAGTTTTCCCTTTGCGAGAACGTGCCATCATAATCTCCCTTCTCCTCCTCCTCTTCCTCCTCCTCATTATGCCTATCATCACCACCAGCAACAGCACCATCATCATCATTATCATCATCAGAAGCAACTGCCCAGATATAAGTAGGCTTGTACGTGAATGTCCTTTCTCTCTTTCTCTCACAGCCATACTCCGTTTTCGGAGACTACATGCTGGGTATGCCATGTCCGTGCTTCCGTTCGTTGCCAAACGGCCTCTTCAGTAAGATTTCACGATCTTTAACGTGCGTAACTACTTCACGGACGACACTCCCACTCAGCACGACCAATCAAACGCACGGGTACTGACTCCAGCAGGGGCTGAGGTAAGGGTGGCCTGCATACGTTGAAGAGGAGCAAACACTGCCGACGCCCTGTTTCTGAGTTTCAGTTTCTCAAGGAGGCGTCACTGCGTTCGGACAAATCCATATACGCTACACCACATCTGCTAGGCAAGATGCCTGACAAGCAGCATATCCCAACGCGCTTAGTCAGGCCTTGAGTGCATGCATACATGTTTGTGTACCAGTCCGAGTGGATTGCTTCTACAGAATTTTGCCAGAGGACAACGCTCTTCTTGCCATGGGTTCTTTCTCCAGTGCTGCCAAGCGCGTGCTGCACACGGGACCTCGGTTTACATGGTCTCATCCGAACGACTAGACGCTCAGTTTGATTCTCAGTCAAACTTTGACATTGACAGATGAGCGTATCGGCTGACCAGCGTCTTAACCATTCTGCCACCTTCCTCCTTGTGTCTGAGTACAGAAACAGTGCAGGGTATCCACCGGTGGGTGGGCTAACGGCAAACACAACCTTGGCAGCTTGCATGCTCTTCGTGAACGCCTGGCGCTTTAAACTGTGAGAGTTTACTGCGGGTCTGTAGGTACGTGTTGTCGGTGTTTGGGGAGACACTGATTCTAAAAGGAAGGAAAGGAGAATGAGATCACGGATCAAATTTATTTATTTATTCTTGGCATCCGGTGACTTGATATCTTATGCTGGCAGGCACGCGCCGGGTGTGTGTGTGTGTGTGTGTGTGTGTGTGTGTGCGTGCGTGCGCGCGCGCGCGCGTGTGTGTGTACATGTGCGCGTGCTCCCTGACTAGTAGAGAGAGAGAGAGAGAGAGAGAGAGAGAGAGAGAGAGAGAGACAGAGAGACAGAGAGACGCAGAGACAGAGGGACATGAGAGAAAGAGAGGAAAAAAAGAGAGAAACACACACACACACACACACACACACACACACACACACACACACACACACACACACACACACACAGATAGACAGGAAGAGAAAGAGGCAGGAAGAGAGAGAGAGAGAGAGAGAGAGAGAGAGAGAGAGAGAGAGAGAGAGACAGACAGACAGACAGACAGACAGACAGACAGGAAGGCAGAGAGATAATGCACTCTCTCTCTCTGTGGAGTCAATCATAAATGCAGATGATTTCTTCCCTGTCATCCCGATACATCGAAGCAATGTGCTTTTCGCTTGCAGCACCGCTAACCAAATTTGCATAAAAAAAATGACATCCCTTTTATGACGTGCCCGCACGTGTGTAGCCGTGCGGCCCAGGAAGTGGCTTCCTAAGATTGCCTCCCTTATCAAGCCGTCAGGTTCCCCCTACAAGCCTTTCCTCCCTGCCTCCATTCCTCCCTCCCTTCATCCCTGGAAAAGGTGTGGGCGGCAAGACACATTCTCCCAGTCATCGGCTCTTGCACTTTGCATTCCAATGAGAACTCGGCGGTGGACCGGAGGTGACGTCATTTGACACGCAATGGGTGACATCAAACACACGTCATCAGCACCACAACCACCACCACCACCACCACCACCACCACTGAACACCACCTTCACAACCACCACCACCACCCGCCCATCTGACCTCAAGAGCGGGCCTGTCCGTGATATCGGAATTTTTTTTTTTTTTTTAAGTCTGGCACTGGCTGGAACTGTCATTTAACACGTTCTTCTTCATGACTCGAAGTTCGGAAATAGGAAGGGAGGGGAGGGGACAGGAGGTGGAGGAGCGTGGGGGAGGGGGTGAGAGAAAAAGAGGTTACCCCCCCCCCCCCTTAAAAGAAACTTGGGTGAGAGAATGTAAAGGTTGCGGATGGTGTGCTTGAAAGTGGTGAAACAGACGGTGTGTTCAGTTCATATAAGACTATGATGAGAGTTGTGTATGTACTTATAAAAATCTAGAATAATCATGGCATTTTTTTTTCTTTTTCTTTTTTGTTTTGTTCCTGTTTTGTTGTTGTTATTTTTCATTATGCTGTCAGACGACTTGAAGGAAATAACGCCCACATACCAGCAGCACGCTCCCATGTCAGCAACAGTCGCTAAAACAGGTCAGTGATGAAGATAATTACAAAGACACAAATCTGAAAAAAAACCTGTGTGTTAATCTTTTTAAAATGATAATTCTACTCTTTCATTTTTTTCTTTTCAAACAACTGCTCAAACACTTTGCTTATCGACTGCATATATATATATATATATATATTTCTATGTATGTAAACAGATGGAGAAGACCACTCCTGACCAGACCACCATGACCACCACCACCACCACCACCACCAACAACAACAACAACAACAATGGTTGTATGATAGTCTTGTCCGGCTATGACCATCAGAACAGCAGAGGAGGCAACTGCTGTCCCAGCTATCTAGGCTATAATTTGATTATGGTGTCTTGGCCAAGTTACATCCTCACTCTCTCGGCCAATAGGGTTTTAGGACAGTCGGCTTTGGGATGGTTCCCAAAGACCAACAACCAGCCCGCAAGGCTGCAGGACGAAGTGCCAGTGCAGTCTTGCCTCCTAGTTTGAGAGTCATATGCCTTCACAAAAGACTAAAGCTGTGAATGGCTTCCAATTGCTATAGAGAAACCCCTGATCTTACAGCTCTCACTGTGCTATTGACCAACAGCAATTTTATGTCAATCTGTGATATTACAACGATAAAAAAAAAGACAACCAGTCCCTTGGAAGGGCTGAGAGAGCCTGGCTGAATGAACACCACTAAAGTCACTGCCACATGACAACTGCACGGAACAGCGGAACCTGCAAAGAAAGAGGGGAAGGAAATAAAGACAAAAACATGAAGAAGGTAGAAATAAAAGAGAAGATGTGAATTTGAAAGAAGAGGGACGAAGGGGAAAGAAGAAGAAGAAGAATACCACCTTTCACCACACCTGACCACTGCCACCACCACCACCACCACCACCACCACCACCAACAACAACAATAGCATCACCACCACCACCAAAACCATCACCACCACCACCACCGCCAACAACAACAACAACAATAGCATCACCACCACCACCAAAACCGTCACCACCACCACCACTACCACCACCAACAACAACAACAATAGCAACACCACCGCCACCACCACCAACAACAACAATAGCATCACCACCACCACCAC
>NC_134890.1:24611561-24614061 GCF_041734735.1 Babylonia areolata | reverse complement strand
TTTTCGTGTAACCGCAAATGATACGTAGCCTTCGTTGACTTTGAGAAGGCCTTTGATTCTGTAAACAGAAATCTACTTTGGCCTATTTTATCAAAAAATGGCATAAGAGGAAAAATGTACAAGTGTATTCAGAGTATGAATGATAATGTTCAATGAAGAGTTAGATGTGGCGCTGCACTAACATATTATATCAAATGTACAACATGAGTAAAGCAAGGCGATGCTTTTAGCCCAATATTATTTTCTCTTTCCATTAATGAATTGGCTATCGAAATACCCAATCATGTTTTTTGTTTTTCTTTGTGGCTATTCAGACAAAATACGACGCAACATATGTTGTTAGTGTACCTCTTCATAGGGGCTATGACCAAATGAATAAGATATCCGTATCCTTTTCCGTTTCCGTATCCCCCCCCTCTCTCTCTCTCTCTCAATCACTTTTGTTTCTCTCTCTTTCTCTGTCTTTCTCTCTCACACTTTCTCTCTCATTCTCTCTCTCTATTTTTCCCTCTCTCATTCTGTCACTCTCTCTTTCCCTCTCTCTCTTTCTCTCTCTCCATTTCTCTCTCTCATTATCTCTCTCTCTCTCTTTCTCTACTCTTTATCTCTCTCACTCTCTTTTTCTCTCTCTCTCTTTCCCTCTCTCTCTTTCTCTCTCCTATCTCACTCACTCTCTCCCTCCATGATGTTGTTTCTTTCTTTCTGCGTCAGCCAGCTCCAGCGATGGAAAAAAGAGATGGGAGGAGGACAACCCCTCCCCACCCCCCGAAGCCCCCTCCCCCCCCCTCCCACACACACACACAACCCCCGCCCCCCTCCCCTGAGGAAGATGGACGGTCAGATAACAGGAGTCTTGCAGCATGCACTGTCTTAAAGAAGAAGTTCTGTGTGGTCAGACATCAGAGGATCTTAACAACCGGACCACCACCCACACTTCCGGCCCCCCAACCCTACCTTACCCACCACCCACACACTCACACTCTCACCCGCTCCATCCACCCCCTCACCCCACACCCTCCCAACTCCTTCCCCCCTGCACCCTGCTATGTCTCGCGTGGTCTCTGGGCCAATCAATAAATCGAAGCCTTGGGGGGATTCTCTTTTATTGCCGGATCGTGGGCGGTGGTGCACGTGCGCGCGCGTGGCGAAGAAGCTTACTTATGCATTTGTTGTTGTTGTTGCTTGTTGTTGTTGTTGAAATGACAAAGGCGTTGTTATCTGTTTTGTGTGTGGTGGCAGGTTTTCAAGATTTTATTTCATTTCTTTTTTTTTCTTCTGTTTTTTTTAAGGGGACGGGGTGGGTAACAAGTGTGTGTTCCCACACACAGCCCACACGCTGGAACACATGTGCATATGGAGACATACTCACGTACACACACACACAAACAAACAAACAGATCCCCACCCCCATCACCCACCACCTCCACACAGAGAAATCTGTTGTGATAAAAAGAAATACAAATACAAACACACACACACACACACACACACACACACACACACACACACACACACACACACACACACACACACACACACACACACACACACACACACATTCATACATACATACATTCATACAAAAACGCATGCATGCGCACACACACACTTATACACATACACACAGACAGACAGGCACACACACATACACACACACACACACACACACACATCACCACCACTACCACCAACACCATACAAACACACACAAAAACACACACGCAAACGTACATACGTACACGCATGCATTGCGCACACAAATACACACTCACAGACTGACAGTGACACAGACACACAGACACAGGCTCACAGACACAGACACAGACAGAAACACACAGACACAGACACAGACACACAGACACACACACAGACACACACACACACACACACACACACACACACACACACACAGAAGAAAAAGAAGAAGAAGAAATATGAAAAATGCGTATGAAATGAATATCGGTTCATCATTATGGCTATGATATCACAATTTATCTGAGTTAGAACAGAGACACAGACACAGACATAAACAAAAACACAGAGAGACATCGTGACCGAGACAGAGACACCGACAGAGACAGAGACAGAGAGGCAGACAGAACGATAAATCATACAGCGATTAACGGCGACTATCCCTTTCAAACACACATTTGCAGACAGACTCTAGAGAACTGTGTGTGGTGTGTGTTGATATCAGTGCATGCAGATATCCAGGGCAGGGACAGAGAGAGAGAGAGAGAGAGAGAGAGAGAGAGAGAGAGAGATACGGATACGGATACGGATATTTTATTCAATATAGGCCATGGCCCCTCATGAAGGGGTGGTGTAAACAAACATTACAGAGGTAATATATTCAGATATATAACATAACACAGTTGTAACCTGAAAATGAGAAAAACAGTCATTATCTGCATTTAGTCTTATTCACACATAATAACAAAAAAGCGGAAAACTAGCACACACTCAACTGCATATTGTATTTCTAATCTTTAAGGCTTTA
>NC_134890.1:24576561-24594061 GCF_041734735.1 Babylonia areolata | reverse complement strand
CTGTTTTCTCTCTACCATCCCTCCTTCTTCATCTTCCTCCCCCTCACGAATATGTTTCTTCTTCTTCCTCTCCTCTTTGTTCCTTTCCCTTTCCTGCTCTCTCTCTCTGCTCCCCACTCTCTCCCACGCAACTCCTCCCTCCCTCCCTCCCTCCCCCCTCCCTCCAATTTCTACTTCTTCATCTTCCTCCCCTCACGAATATGTTTCTTCTTCTTCCTCTCCTCTTTGTTCCTTTCCCTTTCCTTCTCCCCCCCTCTCTCTGTTTCTGTCTGTCTGCACCTCACTCCCTCCTCTCCACTACCCCACACACAACTGTTTTCTCTCTACCATCCCTCCTTCTTCATCTTCCTCCCCCTCACGAATATGTTTCTTCTTCCTCCCCTCTCTATTCCTTTCCCTTTCCTGCTCTCTCTCTGTGCTCCCCACTCTCTCCCACGCAACTCCTCCCTCACTCCCTTCCTCCCTTCCTCCCCCTCCCTCCCTCCCTCCCTCCAATCTCTACTTCTTCATCTTCCTCCCCTCACGAATATGTTTCTTCTTCTTCTTCTTCTTCTTCTTCTTCTTCTCCTCTTTGTTCCTTTCCCTTTCCTTCTCCCCCCCCCTCTCTGTCTGTCTGCACCTCACTCCCTCCTCTCCACTCCCACACACACAACTCTTTTCTCTCTGCCATCCTTACTTCTTCATCTTCCTCCCCCTCACGAATATGTTCTTCTTCCTCTCCTCTATTATTCCTTTCCCTTTCCTTCTCCCCCCCCTCTCTCTGTTTCTGTCTGTCTGCACCTCACTCCCTCCTCTCCACACACAACTCTTTTCTCTCTGCGATCTTTACTTCTTCATCTTCCTCCCCCTCATGAATATGTTTCTTCTTCTTCCTCTCCTCTTCATTCCTTTCCCTTTCCTGCTCTCTCTCTGTCTCTCTCTCTGTCTCTGTCTCTCTCTCTCTGTCTCTGTCTCTCTCTGTCTCTCTCTGTCTCCCTGTCTCTGTCTCTGTCTCTGTCTCTCTCTCTCTCTCTCTCTCTCTCTCTCTCTCTCTCAGACTTCCTTGGCAGCATGGAGACTTGAGATGTGAAATAGCTTTTTATTTCCTTTTCTTTATTTCGCTGTTCTTATGCAAGCTTGGAAAAGAGAGTTGTTCATGGATGTGTGTGTGTGTGTGTGTGTGTGTGTGTGTGTGTGTGTGTGTGTGTGTGTGTGTGTGTGTGTGTGTATGTGTGTGTGTGTGTGTGTGTGCGCGCGTGTGTGTGTGTCGTCGTCATCGCCATCCTCATTGTCGTGTGTGTGTGTGTGTGTGTGTGTGTGTGTGTGTGTGTGTGTGTGTGTGTGTGTGTGTGTGTGTGTGTGTGTGTGTGAAAGAGAGTTGTTCACAAATGATGATGGTGATGATGATGATGATGATGATGATGATGATGATGATGATGATGATGACAGCGGTAATGACGACAAGGATGCCGGTGGGAACATCATCCCACTCAGAGAAAGAAAGAAATGGAAAACAAATCTGCTGTCACCACCATCACCCCCACTACCACCACCTTCTTCTTCTTCTTTGTCGTTGTCGTCGTCGTCGTCGTCGTCGTCGTCTTTTTCTTGGGTTTTGTCTTTTGAATCGCGACGATCACGGCATTGACATCCAATCATCATCATCATCATCATCATCATCATCATCATCATCATCATCATCATAAGTCATGCATCATTTGACCATCGTCGTCGTCATCATCATCATCTTCATCATCATGCATCATTCACCATCGTCGTCGTCGTCATCATCACCATCATCATCATCATCATCATTATTCATCATTCATCATTCACCATCGTCGTCGTCGTCATCATCATCATCATCATCATTCACTATCGTCGTCGCAACCGCCGTCATCATCATCATCATCGACGTTGTCGTCGTTATCGCCATCCCCATCGTCGTCAACAACGTTATCGTCGTCCTCATCCCCATAGTGGAGTGATAGCCTAGAGGTAACGCGTCCGCCTAGGAAGCGAGAGAGAATCTGAGCGCGCTGGTTCGAATCACGGCTCAGCCGCCGATATTTTCTCCCCCTCCACTAGACCTTGAGTGGTGGTCTGGACGCTAGTCATTCGGATGAGACGATAAACCGAGGTCCCGTGTGCAGCATGCACTTAGCGCACGTAAAAGAACCCACGGCAACAAAAGGGTTGTTCCTGGCAAAATTCTGTAGAAAAATCCACTTCGATAGGAAAAACAAATAAAACTGCACGCAGGAAAAAATACAAAAAAAAAAAAAAAGGGTGGCGCTGTAGTATAGCGACGCGCTTTCCCTGGGTGAGAGCAGCCCGAATTTCACACAGAGAAATCTGTTGTGATAAAAAGAAATACAAATACAAATACAAAATACAAATCTTCATCAGCATCAGCATCGAAGGCCCAAGAGGAAATCCTATCTGTCATCCAAATGAGTCTGCTTCTGACAGGAGAAGACTTTTTGCACTGCCCCGCGTTTGTGTGCTGTGAGATCGTGTGGGAAGATGAGAGGTTCCCGTTATGAAGATGAAGAAGAAGAAGAAGGAAGCTTGGCGGAAGGGGGTGGATGATGGAGGTGGAGGGGTCGGAGGGATAGGAACCTGGACTGTTGGGGAAGGGGGTGGAGGGGGGGGGGGTAGAGGGTGAACATTTTTTTGGATTGAAAGGAAGTTGAAATGGGTGACAGAGTGAGACAGACTTAGGGAGAGAGAAGAAGGAGATATGGGGGTTAGGGGTGGAGGGGAAGTGGGGGGGGGGGGGGGGGGGGGGGGGAGTATCGGAATCTGAACTGAGAGAGTCGGCAGGAGGGGTGGGTTAACAAACAAAAACAAACAAAAAAAGCAACAACAACAACAAACAACAAAAAAAGCAAGATGATTCGAATTCAGTGGGTGATGGGCGGGGATTGGGAGGAAGAGGGGGTGCGGGGGTGAGGGAGGTAGGAATGGAGGGAGGAGGGGAGGGAGGTGCTTTTGGGGGTGAGAGGGATGAAAGCATAAAGTGGGGTGGATGGGTGGATGGGGTGGGGTGGGGGTGGGACTGACTGACTGACTGACTGACTGACAGCCAGACAGACAGACGCCCCACCACACCCCACCCCACCACACCCCACCACACCACACCACACCCAAAACCCCGCCCCCTCTCTTCTCTTACCTGTACCACAGCCCGCCCCACCCCACCCCCCCTCCTCCCTCCTCCCCCACCCTCCCCCACCTCACCCAACCCCTCTTTTCATAATACAGCGACGTGTGGGTGACAGACAGCCCCTCTGTGCGAATCTGTCATTAATGTCTGCCCCACCTCCTTCCACCCTTCACCCCCCCCCCCACACCCCTCCCTCACTCCCCGCCCCTCTTGACAAGTTTTGCACTGGTGAGTGGGTGTGATGGAACAACTTCTCTACTGTATACGAGGCAGGGGAAGATATGATATGACATGATATGACATGATATGTGGATACTTATTATGATGATATGGATAGTACCTATCCCTTGGTCAGAGACCAAGGTCTAAGCGCTTCACAAACACGGAGACATTTTGCACAGCAGGCTAGCTACCTGGATATAGCCGATTGAGAGCTTTTTTTTTTTTTTTTTTTTTTTTTGCCACCCATCATTTGTTTCCTGTGCCATTCAATTAGGGTTTTTGTCGCACACACACACACACACACACACGCACACGCACGCACACACGCACGCACGCACACACACACACACACACACACACACACACACACACACACACACACACACACATGTAACAGTTTACGCGTATGACCGTTTTGTCTATTTACCCCGCCTTGTGGGCAGCCATACTCCGTTTTCGGAGGTGTGCCTACTGGGTATGTTATTGTTTTCTTTACCCACCGAACGCTCACATGAATAACAGAATCTGTAACGTTCGTGTTTGATCTTCTGCATGCGTACACACACGACAAAAGAGGCTCAGGCACTAGCTACTCCGCAGACATGTTGTCCTAGAAGATCGGGAAAACCTCCACTCTTTACCCACCTGTTGTGCCAAAACCCACGAAACGACGGTCGCAATAGCCATGTGGTTAAAGCGTTAAACTTTCAATCTGAGGGTCCCGGGTTCGAGTCTCAATAACGACGCCCGGTGATGGGTAAAGGGTGGAGACTTTTTTTTTTTCCTGATCTCCCAGGTCGACCTAATTATGAGCAGACCTGCTTGTGCCTGAACCCATTTCGTGTTCCTGTAATCCTGTAATCCATGTCAGCGTTCGGTGAGTTATGGAAACACGAACATACCCAGCATTTACACCACCGAAAACGGAATATGGCTGCCTACATGGCGGGGGCAAAACTGGTCATACACGTAAAAGCCACTCGAGTGTGTACATACGAATAACGTGGGAGTGGCAGCCTACGAACGAAGAAGAAGAAGAAGAAGAAGAAGAAGAAGAAGAAGAAGAAGAAGAAGAAGAAGAAGAAGAAGAAGAAGAAGAAGAAGAAGAAGAAGAAGAAGAAACCCAGAAAACTCAAGCAAGAATGTAACGCAGTGGCAATTCAGCCACCGCAGATAACATGTATCAAAGACTAGGAAGCAGAGTTGTTTGTGAACAAACAATAATATTGTAGAGTTTAACCACTGGGCCAAAAAGCTAGCATCGGAAAGTGAGTTTGCTTCAAGGATTGATGAAAGCATATCTTAAAAAAACAACAACAAAAACACGAAGAAATGTAACAGAGATTATGTCTTTAGGACTTTGTGTGTCAGAGAAGGAAATCTTGTGTTTATTATTATTATTATTATTATTATTATTATTATTATTATTATTATTATTATTAATCAACGACAAAGACTTTGCTGCTACAAGTTGAACTTTTTAACGTAACGAGAAACTTATCATTCACTGAACCCTGCCTGCATCAGAGATTCGGGCCTGGCATTTACAACGCGTCTGTGGGGGTGGAATGTCTGTAAAGAACAGCGGAAGAGATGGATGGATAGATGGATGGATGGATGGACAGACAAGCCTGGTAGTTGCCTTTACCTGCCCCCCCAACCCCCCCCCAACCCCTCTACCCCCTGCCCCCTACTCCCCGTCCCCCCCCTCCCCTCTCGCCTATCCCCCATCCTCCCAGGCTGTACTGCGGACCCGTTACTTAACCAGTGAAGGGCTTCGTCTGGACACCGTTCGTCAAAATTTGCCCCTCTGTGTCTGAGAAAAGCGAGGTGAGAGGTTGAGAGAGAGAGAGAGAGAGAGAGAGAGAGAGAGAGAGAGAGAGAGAGAGGGGGGGGGGGCAGGCAGACAGACAGGGGGCGGGGGGGACAGTTAGAGAGAGAAAGATAGAGAGAGAGAGTGAGAAGGGGCAGGGGAGAGAGAAAGAGGGAGGGGCGGGGGAGGCAGACACACAGACAAAGAGGTAGACAGACAGGCATACAGATTCTCTCTCTCTCTCTCTCTCTCTCTCTCTGTGTGTGTGTGTGTGTGTGGAGAGAGAGAGAGAGAGAGAGAGAGAGAGAGAGAGAGAGAGAGAGAGAGAGACAGACAGACAGAAAGACAGACACAGAGAGAATCAGACAAAGAGGTAGTGATAGAGAAAGACAGAGAAACAGAGAAAGGGGATCGCGGGGGGTGGGGGGGGGGGGGGGGGGTGCAGAGAGAGATACACAGAACGAGATAGAGAATGAGAAAGACAGACAGACAGACAGACAGACAGACAGAGACAAAGAGACACAGAGAAACACAGACAGACAGAGAAAGTCCTGGGTAGTGAAGGGTGACGGGTGAGGTGGGTGAAGACGCCGGGGAGAGTGGGGGGCTGTAGGGGGGAAGGGGGAGAGCACTATGTGTGTGTGTGTGTGTGTGTGTGTGTGTGCGCGCGCGCGCAAGTGTGTGTGTCTGTGCTGCCTCCTCGACTCCTGTCTGTGCCCGTTGATGGATCAGGAACACGGTGGTCCCCCGTGGCAGGGATCAAACGAAGAGTTGTCGCCCGCGACAGCCCTGAGCTGGTAAACGTGTCACCTCGCTTCCGTCCCCCATGCCGCTCATGTGATGGCTTTCTCACGATGTGCCCCCACCCCCCTCCTCCACCACGCTCCCACATCCCCTCCACACCTCTCTGCCCCCTCACCCACACCTCCCACCTCCCCACCTCCACCCCCACCTCGCTTGTCTCACCCTCGTCGGGCTCTTCTTCTTCTTCTTCTCTTCATCCTTCTCCTCATCCTCCTTCTTCTCCTCTTCCTTCTTCTTCAAGTCCTTCTCATTCTTCTTCTCCTCCTCCTTCCCCTCCTCCTCCTTTTCTTTCTTCTCCTCCGTCTTCTCTTCTTTCTTCTTCGCCCCCTTCTCCTCCTCCTCCTCCTCTTTCTCGTCTTCCTCCTCCTTCATTCCCATTCTTGCTCTCTAGACTCTTAGTCGTTCCGGCGTTCCATTTCACTTTCAATTTTTCGAGCAGGCGTCACTTCGTACGGACTAATCCGTACACGATACATGACATCTGCTCTCTCTCTCTCTGTGTTTGTGTTTGTTTGTGTGTGTGTGTGTGTGTGTGTGTGTGTGTGTGTGTGTGTGTGTGTGTGTGTACATCGGAGCGGATTTCTTCCAAAGATGTTTGCCAGAAGACAATACTTTCATTGCCACGGGTTCTTTTTCAAGTGCACCAAGTGTTTGCTGCTTACAGGGACCAAGGTTTATCGTTTCATCCGAATGACTACATGCTCAGTTCTGATTTTCAAGTCGAACTTGGGGGATGGGGGATAAAGGCCAGGGTGAGAGCGGGAATCGAACCCAGACCCTCACGAGCACTGTATTGGCAGATAAGCGTCTTTGTTAACCATTCTACCACCTTCCTCCTTACCCAGACGTTCCGTATGGTGGGTATGGTTGGTGGGTATGGTTGGTAGGTATGGGTGTCGTGGGTATGGTTGGTGGGTATGGTAGGTATGGTTGGTGGGTAGGGTTGGTGGGTATGGTGGGTATGGTTGGTGGGTATGGTTGGTAGGTATGGTTGGTAGGTATGGTGGGTATGGTTGGTGGGTATGGTGGGTATGGTGGGTATGGTTGGTGGGTATGGTGGGTATGGTGGGTATGGTTGGTGGGTATGGTTGGTGGGTATGGTGGGTATGGTTGGTGGGTATGGTTGGTGGGTATGGTGGGTATGGTTGGTGGGTATGGTTGGTGGGTATGGTGGGTATGGTGGGTATGGTTGGTGGGTATGGTGGGTATGGTGGGTATGGTTGGTGGGTATGGTTGGTGGGTATGGTGGGTATGGTTGGTGGGTATGGTTGGTGGGTATGGTGGGTATGGTGGGTATGGTTGGTGGGTATGGTTGGTGGGTATGGTGGGTATGGTTGGTGGGTATGGTTGGTGGGTATGGTGGGTATGGTGGGTATGGTTGGTGGGTATGGTGGGTATGGTGGGTATGGTGGGTATGGTGGGTATGGTTGGTATGGTTGGTGGGTATGGTGGGTATGGTGGGTATGGTGGGTATGGTTGGTGGGTATGGTGGGTATGGTGGGTATGGTGGGTATGGTTGGTATGGTTGGTGGGTATGGTGGGTATGGTGGGTATGGTGGTATGGTGGGTATGGTGGGTATGGTTGGTGGGTATGGTTGGTATGGTTGGTGGGTATGGTGGGTATGGTGGGTATGGTGGGTATGGTTGGTGGGTATGGTGGGTATGGTGGGTATGGTGGGTATGGTGGGTATGGTGGGTATGGTTGGTATGGTTGGTGGGTATGGTGGGTATGGTGGGTATGGTGGGTATGGTGGGTATGGTTGGTGGGTATGGTGGGTATGGTTGGTGGGTATGGTTGGTATGGTTGGTGGGTATGGTGGGTATGGTAGGTATGGTGGGTATGGTGGGTATGGTTGGTGGGTATGGTGGGTATGGTTGGTGGGTATGGTGGGTATGGTGGGTATGGTGGGTATGGTTGGTGGTATGGTTGGTGGGTATGGTGGGTATGGTGGGTATGGTGGGTATGGTTGGTGGGTATGGTGGGTATGGTTGGTGGGTATGGTGGGTATGGTGGGTATGGTGGGTATGGTTGGTGGGTATGGTGGGTATGGTTGGTGGGTATGGTTGGTGGGTATGGTGGGTATGGTTGGTGGGTATGGTGGGTATGATTGGTGGGTATGGTGGGTATGGTGGGTATGGTGGGTATGGTTGGTGGGTATGGTGGGTATGGTTGGTGGGTATGGTGGGTATGATTGGTGGGTATGGTGGGTATGGTGGGTATGGTGGGTATGGTTGGTGGGTATGGTGGGTATGGTTGGTGGGTATGGTGGGTATGGTTGGTGGGTATGGTGGGTATGGTGGGTATGGTTGGTGGGTATGGTGGGTATGGTTGGTGGGTATGGTTGGTCAGTATGGTGGGTATGGTTGGTGGGTATGGTGGGTATGGTTGGTGGGTATGGTTGGTGGGTATGGTGGGTATGGTTGGTGGGTATGGTGGGTATGGTTGGTGGGTATGGTGGGTAGGGATGGTGGGTATGGTTGGTAGGGTATGGTGGGTATGGTTGGTGGGTATGGTGGGTATGGTTGGTGGGTATGGTTGGTGGTATGGTGGGTATGGTTGGTGGGTATGGTTGGTGGGTATGGTGGGTATGATTGGTGGGTATGGTGGGTATGGTTGGTGGGTATGGTTGGTGGGTATGGTGGGTTATGGTTGGTGGGTATGGTTGGTGGGTATGGTGGGTATGGTTGGTGGGTATGGTGGGTATGGTTGGTGGGTATGGTTGGTGGGTATGGTGGGTATGATTGGTGGGTGTGGTGGGTATGGTTGGTGGGTATGGTGGGTATGGTTGGTGGGTATGGTTGGTGGGTATGGTGGGTATGGTTGGTGGGTATGGTGGGTATGGTTGGTAGGTATGGTGGGTATGGTTGGTGGGTATGGTGGGTATGGTTGGTGGGTATGGTTGGTGGGTATGGTTGGTAGGTATGGTGGGTATGGTTGGTGGGTATGGTTGGTGGGTATGGTGGGTATGGTTGGTGGGTATGGTTGGTGGGTATGGTGGGTATGGTTGGTGGGTATGGTGGGTATGGTTGGTGGGTATGGTGGGTATGGTTGGTGGGTATGGTTGGTGGGTATGGTGGGTATGGTTGGTGGGTATGGTTGGTGGGTATGGTGGGTATGGTTGGTGGGTATGGTTGGTGGGTATGGTGGGTATGGTTGGTGGGTATGGTTGGTGGGTATGGTGGGTATGGTTGGTGGGTATGGTTGGTGGGTATGGTTGGTGGGTATGGTGGGTATGGTTGGTGGGTATGGTTGGTGGGTATGGTGGGTATGGTGGATATGGTGGGTATGATTGGTGGGTATGATTGGTGGGTATGGTTGGTGGGTATGGTTGGTGGGTATGGTGGGTATGGTTGGTGGGTATGGTTGGTGGGTATGGTTGGTGGGTATGGTGGGTATGGTTGGTGGGTATGGTTGGTGGGTATGGTGGGTATGGTTGGTGGGTATGGTTGGTGGGTATGGTTGGTGGGTATGGTTGGTGGGTATGGTGGGTATGATTGGTGGGTATGGTGGGTATGGTGGGTATGGTTGGTGGGTATGGTTGGTGGGTATGGTTGGTGGGTATGGTTGGTGGGTATGGTGGGTATGGTGGATATGGTGGGTATGATTGGTGGGTATGATTGGTGGGTATGGTGGGTGGGTATGGTTGGTAGGTATGGTGGGTGGGTATGGTGGGTATGGTTGGTGGGTATGGTGGGTATGATTGGTGGGTATGGTGGGTATGGTGGGTATGGTTGGTGGGTATGGTTGGTAGGTATGGTGGGTATGGTTGGTGGGTATGGTTGGTAGGTATGGTGGGTATGGTTGGTAGGTATGGTGGGTATGGTGGGTATGGTTGGTAGGTATGGTGGGTATGGTTGGTGGGTATGGTGGGTATGGTGGGTATGGTTGGTAGGTATGGTGGGTATGGTGGGTATGGTTGGTAGGTATGGTGGGTATGGTGGGTATGGTTGGTAGGTATGGTAGGTACGGTTGATGGGTATGGTTGGTGGGTATGGTTGGTGGGTATGGTTGGTGGGTGTGGTGGGTATGGTGGGTATGGTTGGTGGGTATGGTTGGTGGGTTGTGGTGGGTATGGTTGGTGGGTATGGTTGGTGGGTGTGGTGGGTATGGTGGTGGGTATGGTGGGTGTGGTTGGTGGGTATGATTGGTGGGTGTGGTGGGTATGGTTGGTGGGTATGGTTGGTATGGTTGGTGGGTATGGTGGGTGGGTATGATTGGTGGGTATGGTTGGTGGGTATGGTTGGTGGGTATGGTTGGTGGGTATGATGGGGTAGGTATGGTGGGTATGGTTGGTGGGTGGGTAGGGTTGGTATGGTTGGTGGGTATGGTTGGTGGGTCTATGGTGGGTATGGTGGGTATGGTTGGTGGGTATGGTGGGTATGGTTGGTGGGTATGGTGGGTATGGTGGGTATGGTGGGTATGGTTGGTGGGTATGGTGGGTATGGTGGGTATGGTTGGTGGGTATGGTGGGTATGGTGGGTATGGTTGGTGGGTATGGTTGGGGGTATGGTGGGTATGGTTGGTGGGTTATGGTTGGTATGGTATGGTGGGTATGGATGGTGGGTATGGTGGGTATGGTTGGTGGTATGGTGGTATGGTTGGTGGTATGGTGGGTATGGTGGTGGTATGGTTGGTATGGTTGGTGGGTATGGTGGGTATGGTGGGTATGGTTGGTGGGTATGGTTGGTGGGTATGGTGGTGGGTATGGTTGGTGGGTATGGTGGGGTATGGTTGGTGGGTATGGTGGGTATGGTGGGTATGGTTGGTGGGTATGGTGGTATGGTGGGTAGGTTGGTGGGTATGGTGGGTAGGTCTGGTGGTATGGTGGTATGGTTGGTGGGTATGGTTGGTGGGTATGGTTGGGGGTATGGTGGGTATGGTTGGTGGGTATGGTGGGTATGGTGGGTATGGTTGGTGGGTATGGTGGGTATGGTGGGTTGGTTGGTGGGTATGGTGGGTATGGTTGGTGGGTATGGTGGGTATGATTGGTGGGTATGGTGGGTATGATTGGTGGGTATGGTTGGTATGGTTGGTGGGTATGGTGGGTATGGTTGGTGGGTATGGTTGGTGGGTATGGTTGGTGGGTATGGTGGGTATGGTTGGTAGGTATGGTTATGGTGGGTATGGTTGGTAGGGTTTCTAAAAGAGCCCCAGGGTGTTGTTCAGTCATTGACTGCGGCGTGATGGCGTTGTCATGTGTTTCTGTCGACTCCGGCGTTGAGTCCCCCCCCCCCTCCCGCCTGTTGCGTGAAGCAAGTGGTGGTGGTTGTGGTGGTGGTGGGAGGGGGGGTGGCAAGGGGGAAGGGGTGGTGATGGTGGTGGTCGTGGTGGTGCCCTGAGGGGTTACGGGTCAGCTAAAGTGGGAAGGTCGTAAAACCCTGACAAATTGGGAACCTGTCGTGTTCCCCGCCTGGAAGAACATGGCGCGATCTTGTTCCGGGCGTGTTTGATGTGACGGAATCTGGCGTTGGAGGTGGTAGCGGTGGTGATGGTGATGGTGGTGGTGGCGGTGGTGATGGTGTCTGCTGTTGTGTTGGTCATTGATTACAGGTTTACGTTGTGTCTGTCCTCTTCCCTGCACTGTGTGCGTGGGTACGGGGGGTGGTAGGTAGGTTGCTGGTTCAGGAGACATGCAACGGAAGATACTTAGCGTTCAATTTTTTTTTTGGTAACAAAACTCATTTAGCCTTGAATCCAAGGATTGCTGTAGCGTTAAACTTCGTCTCATTTAAAACGGTTATCACATTTCCACAAGTACACAGAACACATAGCAGGAGAACTAACTTCTACGGTGTTTCAGGATGAGTCTACACGTAATTTGGAGAAGAAAAAAATACAATATATTTTGTCTTTCTTTTTTCATGCATCTATAAATTAAGGCATGGAAGCCTGTCGAGGTTGTAAAATTTCCAGGGTTCAGATGGGGGATGGGGATTAGAGAAAAAAAAATTGTTAAAGCTTAAACCCTTATATCTCCTGTATGCATAATTCTTTTTCGGTAGATTTACGTCTGTTACCAGGAATATTGTAATAGTTTAAATCCATTTATCTCTTCGATACACATTCCTTTCGATGAATGTTTGTCTATTGATATAGCAAAAGATACAAATACAAATACAAATAAATAAATAAAAACCTGTCTATTGCAATGAGAAACCGATTTGTTATTGATTATCATCTATTGTGTACCATTTTGCTTGCTTGCTCGACTGGACTTTTTTCTTGTGTGTGTGTGTGTGTGTGTGTGTGTGTGTGTGTGTGTGTGTGTGTGTGTGTGTGTGTGTGTTATCTGACACTGAGTAGGAACGGAACTCGAGAACAGAGAGATGGAGGATGATGATGGGAAGGAGAGAAGGGGGAACAATTCACTGTCATGAATAAATCAGAAGCGTCAAATAGCTTTTGTCTTTGTTTGCATTGTAATCATGTGTACTGTTGAACAATTAAAGACTGTTTAATCAAACCAAATAGCCTATTGCCAAGTGGGTACAGACGAAAAACTGGGAGACGACGAAGCACAAGATATCTGTATCTTACTTTGTGTTTCAAGTCCATAAAACAAAGACAAGGTGAAAGCCGGAAGTGGAAAAGCCCTCTCCCTCTCTTTCTGTGTGTGTGTCTCTCTCTCTCTCTCTCTGTGTGTGTGTGTGTGTGTGTGTAGTTCTTTGTGTCTCTCGCCCTCTGTGTCTCTGTCTATCGCTGTCTGTGTCTCTCGCTCTCTGTATCTCTCTGTCTTTGTGTGATTGTCTGTCAGTGTCTCTGCCTCCCTGCGTCTGTCTGTCTGTCTCTGTCTGTCTCTCTGTCTCTCTCAAAACAGCGCCACCTCGGTACGAAACAACAACAGTTAGGTAAAGAAGAAGACCGAGCGGGTGTCACGGGTTGATGATGATGATGATGATGATGTCAAAATGACGTAAGGCCGCTGACGTATTTGATGTGATGTCACAGAATCGTCACTCACCAGTGACGGGAGACATGCTTCATTCACAGAGCGATATGTTTACGGTACACTTACCTCTGTCACATTAAGGGGCGTGGAAACGTTTGCCAGAAATATCTGTCTTGAACACCGAAAAGCTTGCCCCTGGAAAACAAAATGGAACTCAACAAACCTAGGTTTAGTGAGACTTCATTACCTGAAGCAGTCGGCACAGGTGGGTGGTACCTAAAATTTCAGATCATCAGAGAACTATTTTTTGTGAAGCAGGACGGACAAAAGACAGGGTACACACACACACACACACACACACGCACTACACACACACACACACACACACACACACACACACACGTGTGTATGTGTGTGTGTGTGCGCGCGCGCACGGAAAGAGAAACACACATACATACACGTATTATGATAGTCGTTTTTGACAATGACCATCAGAACAGCAGAGGAGACAACTGCTGTCCCGGCTATCTGGGCTAGAATTTGATTATAGTGGAGAGTGTCTTGCCCAAGTTACATCCCCACTCTCTCGGCCAAGAGGATTTTAGGACAGTCGGCGTTGGGATGGTTCCCAAAGGCCAACTAGCCCCCAAGGCTGCAGAACTAAAAGCCAGTGCAATTTTGCCTCCTAGTTTGAGAGACATAGACCTTCACAAAAGACTAAGCTGTGAATGATTTTCCATTGCATTCGGGAAACGATTGATGATACAACTCTCACTTTGCTGTTGGCCCAACTGTAAACATACATTCATACATACATACATACATACATATGCCAGTTCTGCTAGCCCAAACCATATTCTCTTTGAAACGAAAAACACAGCTCTCTTATAATTATAAAGTGTGTGTTAAAAACTCCAGAAACGCCCTCAGCAGTCGATCGGCCGGCATTGCAGAATATTAATGAAATTATGTCGATTGAATGTTTGTTCGCTCACAAACCCCCCCACCCCGCCCCTATCCCTCAACCCAGCAGCGCTTCCCCCTTCCCCCTCCCCCTCTTCGAATCAATCAACGTCACGTTGTTTACTCGTGCAATCAAAACTAATAACACCTCCCCCCCTCACCCCCCCGCCCCCACGTCCCCATCACCCCCCTCCCGCTCCACGAAAATGTCATCCTGGCTGATGGAACAAATATTTTCATTTCGATGACATCGGATTTTTGTCTCCATTTCAATATCACAAATTGCTGGTTTTTTGGTTGTTTGTTTTGTTTTGTTTTAGTTGGTTTGTTTGTTTGTTTTAGCTATTAACATTTTTTCATTGTCTGAATACTATGTTTTCAACTTTTTTTCTTTCTTTTTCTTTCTTTTTTTTGGGGGTGGTGGTGGGGGTGGGGGTGTTTTAATTTCCTGCCGTCAGTTACCACATTAAAAAAAAAATCATCATTTGATATCTTTTTCTAAATCTTCTTGAATCCTTTGCGATGTCAAACAAAGCTGAAAAAATCTAACAGCTACAAGATATAAGAACGAGGAGGGGACAAAAAATGCAAAGCTGAAACGAAAATGATTCTTAACACAAGCATTTAGCACTCTGACGTAGACAATGCAACACACTGCGTTGATTGCTTTAACTGCAAACCATTCCGTGAGACGCGGACAAGACGAATGATAATTTCTAAGGAGAGACACAGTTTGGTTTGCTTTGAGATGGACAGAAGGTGTTTACGGCCCGAAATGTGTGTTATTTCATGAAACGCAGATTTGTAGGATAGTTGGTAAGTCTAGTGTGTACTCAGTATATCTAAAGAGAACACACACACACACACACACACACACACACACACAAACACACACACACACACACACACACACACACACAAACACACACACACACACACACACACACACACACACACAAACACACACACACACACACACAAACACACACACACACACACACACACACACACACACACACACACACACACACACACACACACACACACACACACACACACACACACACACACACACACAAACACACACACACACACACACACACAAACACACACACACACACACACACACACACACACACACACACACACACACACACACACAACACACACACAAACACACAAACACACACACAAACACACACACACACACACACACACACACACACACACACACACACACACACACACACACACACACACACACATTGTAGTCTGAACACTCACCACGCACAAACACACAAACACACACACACACACACACACACACACACACACACACACACACACACACACACACACACACACACACACACACACACACACACACACACACACACACATTGTAGTCTGAACACTCACCATACTGACATGTTCTCTTTGAAGTAGTATGATCAGAATTACTTTTACTGACGTCATTTCATGATGTGACCATTCGCAGATTGGATTGGATTGAAAAATGAAACAGCATCAGCAACAACAACACCACCAACAACAAAAACAGCAGCAGCAACAACAACAACAACGACAAAGCAATTCTTCGCATGAAATATTATGCACTAGTGGGTTTCTGAAACTGTTTCGAGCGGCAGACAGTTCATTGTTGATATTTTACATTGATCAAAAAATAAAAATGAATAAGTAATAAAGGAACTGGGACCCCCTTACGGGCAAAGCCTATGGTGGACTTTCTGGCTGGTTGGAATCAAACCACTAACAGGAATGGAATTGTCATCTTCACAGAGCTGCACACTACCAGACCACACACAGACACAGACACAGAGACAGGCACACACACACACACAGAGACAAACACACACACACACTCTCTCTCTCTGTGTCTCTCTCTTCGTTTCTCTCTCTGTCTCTCTGTTTCTGTCTCTGTCTCTCTCCATAATTTCATAACCCTGTTTTCTCAGCAGCCGTGTTGCCTGGCGATAAATATCATTAGGTGCAACGCAAACCTGGTTCAGAAAAATAAAGATATCCTCAGGCGATAGAAAACTATATTATTATTATTATTATTATTATTATTTGTTGTTGTTGTTGTTGTCGTCATTACTCTGGTGATCATTTCTCCACATGAAGAATTGACATCGCAGTAACATTTGTTCTTGGAATCACGAAAAACTGTAAGAGAAATTGATTAGTCCAGCCCCGTCTCTTTCCCACGGGAGGTATTTTGGAACCCTTTAGCTTTGAGAATGCTGTTCCAAGATTGATCTGAAGACTGTTCAACCAGTCGCAAACACGTCGGTTCAAGCAGGCACCATGTTATGTATAAACATAATGTAGCCGTGTTACCCGAGTGGTTTATTAATAATGAAAGGGTACGGTACAAAAGAATTTACTGATTGTTTGACTGAATTAAAGAATAGACAAGAATCCCCGCGCACAGGCCAGTCACAAAATGGTTTTTCTATTGTTAAGATAAGATAAGATAAGAATAACTTTATTATCTCCAACTGGAGAAATTTGGTCAGGTGCATTATCACAACATAGACAAGTAAACAACATGGGGACCATAACTGTAAAAGCCAACAACAGCCCCAACAAATATTACGAAGATACAAATGTAAAAACATATCACATACATCGTTTCATACATACATCCACACACTGCAGGTAATAACTAGTATTCTTAATGTAAAAACAGAAAGAATTAAGAAACATTATTTGAATATAATTATAAACATAGCCTACTATAATGCACATTGATTATAATAGACAGATAAGATAAGAATAAAGATGAATTGCGGAAAACCACAACCAGATAATCAGCACACACCCGCACCGCACCCCCACCCCCCACCCCACACACGCGGATAACTTGATTAAACAAGAGTAATAAACATATGTTCTCAAATAAAAGCATTTCACATATTCGCTTTTAAAAACATTGCAATTACTTATTACATCGTAATTATTAAACAGAAATATATTTAGAATATGGACGTTGGCTGTTTCTGTTTTATTTCTACAATAGTTATGAGAACATAAGAAGAGAAGAAGAAGAGATAAAACAAGGATGAGGATAAGAACTAAGAGAAAGACAGTACATGGAATGACACAAACAGATGTCATTACACACAACATACCGGCAAGTCAGTTGCGAAAAAGCCGTCTAGTCTGTTCTACAGCTTGTGCGCGAAGCAGTATCTGAAGCCTGAGAGCGCTATCTGAAACAGTATCTGAAGCTAAGCGCATGTCTACAATAATGCAACTGAAATAATTATATCTTCATGACCATCTAGGGGAGTGAATTCATAATAATTAGCCAACTGTGTCCAGGGCTCTGCTTATCATAGGAAGACGGGACGTAATGTTTTCTGTCAATTGTTTGAATAGTCCCCGACCGAAGTTAGGTACCCATCCACACTAGGGTGGAGTGAGAAACAATCGGAATAAAGTGCCTTTCCCATGGGCACAACACCGTGCCGACATGGGGGACTCGAACCCTCATCATTGGTGAACACTGGATCAGTTGTCCAATGCCTGATTGTGCTTCACACACACACACACACACACACACACACACACACACACACACGCACGCACGTGTGAACACTCACACACACTGTTCCTTGCTGGTTTGGCTTGCTG
>NC_134890.1:24556561-24559061 GCF_041734735.1 Babylonia areolata | reverse complement strand
GGTGGGGTGGTGGGGGGGTCAGTCTGGTGGTGGTCACTGTGGTCCTTGACCCCTTGTCTGTGACCACGTGACGGCGCACTGATCTGTACTGAGCGTGGTGGGTGGAGGGGATGGGGGAGGGGGAAGGGGTTGGAGCTGGAAGGCATGAGAGAGTGGGGGTGGTTGTGGTGGTGGTGGTGTAGGGAGAGGGGGCGTGGGGAGACGAGAGAAGAGAGACACACGACTGACTCCGGACTCTAAACTGTTTCACTAAAGAGAAGTAACTGTCTATTTAAAAAAAAAAAAAAAAAAAAAAAAAAAAAGGTTCACAACGTCGAGTCAGTACTGCTCGTATTACCAGTTTAGCTCAGCACACAGGTATCGAAACGAAGAGAGTAAAGTATTAACCAACAATAAAGAGAAGTAACCCCCTTTCCAATGAATTGGTAGCGTGTAAGCAGTATTGAAGTTGGGTGAACCTTTTTAAATGGAGAGAATGACTTCTCTTTATTGTTGTTTAACTCTCTCCATACGAACGGCGAAAGAGACGACGTTAACAGCGTTTCACCCCAATTACCATCATCAAAATATTGCAAGCGGAAGGCTCTTATACTGAAGAGGTGAATGTTAACAAAGAATACCACAATTCTGTCGACGGAAGCTAAAGGTTGGGTCGTTCAGACACCCACTGGACATCCGAGGGGTCTGTGCAGAGGAGAAGAGATGACTGGCCGTACTGAGTGAGTTAATACTTTACTCCCCTAGCCTGGCATTACTGTTTCATTCTGTATTACTCAAGGATAAATACTTACAGGCATTGCCGAGTCCTTCAATCTGTGCTTGCAGCAGCAGCAACGAAAGCATCAACAACGATGATGATGGTAATAATAAATCTGGGGATGAGAAAGATGGGGAAGAGAGAGAGAAAGAAAGAGAGTGGGGGTGGAGAGGAGGAAGACAGAAAGAGAAGAGGAAAAGAAACAGAGGTGAGAGAGAGAGAGGGGGGTAGGAGAGAGAGAGAGAGAGAGAGAGAGAGAGAGAGAGAGAGAGAGAGAGAGAGAGAGAGAAGTGTGAGATATATGGAGAAGAGACTGGGAGAGATGGGAGAGAGATGTGAAGAAGAGAACGGAGAGAGGGGCCCAGAGAGAGGGGGAGGGAGAGAGAGAGAGAGAGGGAGGGAGAGATAGAGAGAGAGAGGGAGGGAGAGAGAGAGAGAGGGAGGGAGGGAGAGAGAGATTTTGGCATATGCTTGCAAAGCTTTGTCTTTAAGTAATAACTTGGCCATCTTTAACGTTTCATGAGCCACCTGGCATTCATCTTGTCAATTAAAAAAAAAAGAAGAAGAAATAATTTCTTTCGTGTTTTTAGTCAGAAATAAAGAAAGAAAGATGGAGAGAAGAAAACAAAGAAAGAAAAGGAGATAGAAACTATTTCTAAAGAGAGAGAGAGAGAGACAGAGACAGAGACAGAGAGAAAAAAAGAAAAAAAAAAATCCAAACATACATAATTATCCTGCAAAAAGAAAAGAACCAAATCAGTTCCCAAGCCATTCTCCGCCGTCAGGCATCTGCTTGGCAGATGTGGTGTAGCGTATATGGATTTGTCCGAACGCAGTGACGCCTCCTTGAGCTACTGAAACTGAAACTCTCCGCCCCCACCCTCCTCCACCCCATCCACAGATCTCCTCCACCTTCATACTCCTCCTACCCTGTCCCCAATTCAGGACACGCTAACTGCCAGCGCTAATACGCAGGCTATCACGACACAGAAACTGCGCTGGAGATATCTATCCTACGTCACCTCTGTAGATCAGCTCATCCCATCTGAACACCAGCACCCTCCCATGACCCCTTCCCCCCCCTCCGCCCCCCTCACACACACACACACACACACACACACACACACACACACATACATACATACATATACACACACACTCTCTCACACACACACACACACACACACACACACACACACACACACACACACACACACACACACACACACACACCTTCCTACATGCAGTCAATAACTTAGCCCCTCTCATCCCCACTCTCACCTCCACCCCTACCCCTTCTATCTCCCCATTCCCCTTTCCGTGCCCCTTCCTCCCCCCTCCCCTGCCTCCCCCCGCCCCCATCCACCCCCCCAACCCCCACCACCCTGCCATCCTCCATTGTTTATTCGAGCAAGCTCCATCCATACCAGAGGGAAAGGACGTTATATGCAACAGTTTGGTATTTGTCATGTCAGTCTTGGGATAATCTTTTTTTGACTCACTTGTGTAAACAAAGTGAGTCTATGTTTTAACCCGGTGTTCGGTTGTGTGTGTGTGTGTGTGTGTGTGTGTGTGTGTGTGTGTGTGTGTGTGTGTGTGTGTGTGTGTGTGTGTGTGTGTGTCTGTGTCTATGTGTCCGTGGTAAACTTTAACATTGACATTTTCTCTGCAACTACTTTGTCAGTTGACACCAAATTTGGCATAAAAATAGGAAAAATCCAGTTCTTTCCAGTCATCTTGTTT
>NC_134890.1:24544061-24549061 GCF_041734735.1 Babylonia areolata | reverse complement strand
ACCACACAGACACACACGCGCGCGTGCATACACATTCACGCACACACATATTACACACACACACACCCACACCCTCCCTTCCTCCCTGTCCCGGCCCCAATCCCCACCCACCTCACCCTAACCCCGTCACCCTCTTCCACAACGCCTCTCCAATCCCCCCCCCGCCCCCCTTACCCCACCGCCCTACCACCACCACCACACACACACACACACGTGCGTATGTATGAACACCCCACCTCGCCACCCGACATTTCGTTCTGACACAACGTCCTCCGGACCCAACCACCCGTAAAACCGAAGTCCCTCAGCTGGCCTGACCTCGGAGGCGCGAGATGGTGGCGTGCACGCGATGTCTGCGCGTGGGGGATAGAGATGAGCTGCCCCCGGGGTCTCCCGCTTGTGGGGGACTCCCGCTATGGGGTCACCCTCTCGTGTCGTGGGCACGGAGGTACCCTTGGCTTGCCAGGGGAGGGTACCGGGTAGCTCACGCTATCAGCCACCTTCAGGGGAGGGCAGGAGGCAAGACAACGGAAGCATTGTGTACGTTTTTGTTTTGTTTTGTGTTGTTTTAAGCGGGGTAGGGGGTTGGGGGGGGTGGGGGTGGGGGATAGGGGGGGAGAAGAGTCTAGAGGGACGGGAGTGGGTGGTGGTGTTTGACGTAGTGTTGGTGGTGGGGTGGGGTTGGGGGAGAGTGGGGAGGGAAAGGAGGAGAGGGAGGGGGGGGAGGGAGGAAGGGGGTGGGGGAGGTCTGTCATCGCAGCAGTGTTGTTTCCAATGGCCCGCAACCTTCCCCGCGTGGCCAGTTCCTCCCTTCCCTCATTCATTCATTCATTCATTCATTCACCACCCCCACCACCCCGCCCCCTCCTTCTCCACACTCCCTAACCTAAACTAACCGAACCACTTCCTCCCCTTATATACCTCCACCACCCCTATCTCTGGACAATGGCATGCACTGAGTCTATTTCTTTTTTTTTTCTTTTTTTTGTCTAATCTTTCAGTCCGGTGAATGAACGACCCTAACTTACGGCACCAAGAGGTAGTAAGTAACACCCCCCCCCCCCCCACCACCACCACCACCACCACCAACCCACCCTGTACTGAGCAGCTACCCATACTCACCAGGCTGAAGTTGTTGGAGTCAGGACTGTGACCTGTCAGCACCAACTTCTCTGTGTAACCCACAAATCCGAAGGGGGAGGGGAGGCACTGTGGCAGAATCGACATGAGAAGAATGATGAGGTTAGGAGAGTACAGTTTCAGTTTCTGTTTCAGTTTCAGTAACTCAAGGAGGCGTCACTGCGTTCGGACAAATCCATATACGCTACACCACATCTGCCAAGCAGATGCCTGACCAGCAGCGTAACCCAACGCGCTTAGTCAGGCCTTGAGAAAAAAAAGGAAAAAAAAAGAAGAAAAGGTGAATAAATAATAGATAAGCTTACATAAATAAATAGATAATAATTATAATATAAAAAGGTAGTAGTAGTAATAATAATAATAATAATAATAATAATAATGATAATAATAATAATAATAATATAATAATAATAATAATAATAATAATAATAATAATAATTAAATAAATAAATAGATAAATAAATAAGACAACAATGATGATAAATAAGCAAATAAATATAAAACATGAAGACACACATTCACACATACACCCACACATGCATAGCAGATATGCACCAAACATGCAGTTTCACAGATATGAAAGCACAGTCAAATACATATAAAACACAGTCAAATACATATAAGGAGAGTACAATGATTAACAAACAATGAGTGGTAACTCTCTCTCTCTCTCTCCATACACAAGGTAACACAACTTCAAGTCAATGCTGCTCGTGCTACCCATTCAGCTAAGACACAGGTAAATAAAAAGTACATCAGAACAAACCCAGATACCTCCTCAGAAAAGGATGCTCCAGACTTGTCCTTATACCGATCATTTGACATCGTGGCAGATCCGGTCTGCAGTTAGACCTCAGATCCGGTGTTCATCAGTGATCAAAGGTTCGAGGATGTCGATTTTTGTGTATGTGTCCTTGGAAAAAGGCACTTGAATTTTACTCCGATTTTCTGCACTCCACTCGAGTGTGAATGGGTACCTGATTTTCGTTGGCGACTTTTTCTTCTTCTTCTGCGTTCACTCGTATGCACACGAGTGGGCTTTTACGTGTATGACCGTTTTTACCCCGCCATGTAGGCAGCCATACTCCGTTTTCGGGTGTGTGCATGCTGGGTATGTTCTTGTTTCCATAACCCACCGAACGCTGACATGGATTACAGGATCTTTAACGTGCGTATTTGATCTTCTGCTTGCATATACACACGAAGGGGGTTCAGGCACTAGCAGGTCTGCACATATGTTGACCTGGGAGATCGTAAAAACTCCACCCTTTACCCACCAGGCGCCGTCACCGTGATTCGAACCCGGGACCCTCAGATTGACAGTCCAACGCTTTAACCACTCGGCTATTGCGCCCGTCGATCAAAGGTTCGAGGCCCTCGATTTTTGTGTATGTGTCCTTGGGGAAAGGCACTTGAATTTTACTCCGATTTTCTGCACTCCACTCGAGTGTGAATGGGTACCTGGTTTTCGTTGCATCGATTAATTAGAACAGCGGAATGAGAGAATTGATCCCCGCCTTACCAGTACCCGTGCCCTGGACACAGTGGATGTTAAGGTCTATGGGGCCTTTTTACGTTGAACCAAAATGCTGGAGGCAGACAAAAAAAAAAAAAAAAAAAAAAAAAAAAAAAAAAGAAAAAAAAAAAAAAAAAAAAAAAAAAAAAAAAAAAAAAAAAAAAAAAGTCCACATCCCACAAAAGTCCACATCCACACCAGAACCTGCACATATTCTAACAAAATCTATTGGCCAAGACTGACCTCTGACGAAGAAACTCCTTTAAATGAATCACTGACATATCACGGCCATGCAGCGGTCGGTAGACTACTGTTTTACGGACTGGGATCTTTCCTCGCCATCTTCCCCAGTGAGTGGTGGTCTGTGTGCTTGTCTTCTGGATGTTACGATGAACCCAGGTTCACGTGTGCAGCATGCACTTAGCAGCACACGTAAAAGAATCTGCGGTGTGTAAAAAGGGTTGTCCTTGGGAAAATCCACTTCTGCAGTTAGAAATTTAAAAATGGGGGTGCGGGTGGAGGGATATGTTGGTTACGGTGTAATATGACCATGCACTTTACCTCGGGAGAGCAGCCCGAATTTCACATTAAGAAATTTGCTGTGTCCAAAAGTTATACAATACAACACGGCACAACTCAAGTTATACAACACGGCACAACTCAAGTTATACAACACGGCACAACTCAACACGACACAACACAACGCAGCGAAACGCAATACAACGCAATACAATGCAACACAATGCAATGCAATGCAATGCAATCATCCCGAGGGTGTTGCAGAGATGAAGTCGTACAATCTAAAAAGAAGTGTTTGTACAATCACCAGTACCTATGAAAGGACATTAAACAAAATTCCACCTCCACCTCGACAATTTGATTTTGGAAAGTTTGATGTTTAATCAAGTATGGCCAGGGGAGTCTTAATATGCAGGTTTGCAACATCATTTTTTAGCTTTATTTTCAACAACAAAAACAACATTTCAAAAAGTTAAATATCCAGGAAACGGTATGATTTCAAATGTTGCCAAGTTCCTTTGTTGGTTTATCAAGCACGCTGTGTGAGTTCCCTGACCCACATTGCTCAACGGACTCTCACGTGGTAAAACTTTGGTCATTTACCTGGCAATTGGTGTTTGTGTGCGTGTCTAACAATGATGCCCCCCCTCCCCTATTTTAGATCACCATACAAGGGGTTCTTTTTTGTAATGGGGTCGCGGTCATGCCGCAAGTCACCAGTGCAAAGAACCCAGGGGCCGCCTGTGCCTGAATTCTTTCTGGATTTCGAATGAGTATGACTGACACCGCTTAGAACAAACACTACAGGCCATTCTTCTGTCTTTTTTCTGCTGACTGTAACGAGAACATTGTTACACACACACACCCCTTCCTCCCCTCCCCTCCCCCACCCTCCCCGCCACCCAAATCGAAACCTTGATTCCTCCCAGAGAGAGGGAAGGAGGGTCATAGTGAGTCGGTTCTTGTCCTTAAAAAAAAGGAAAGAGAGAGAGAGAGAGAGAGAGAGAGAGAGAGAGGAATCAAGCGTGCGTCTGAGGGATTATTTTCATTCGCCCATAAGGCCGTCTCCACTTGTGCTAAATGGCTTCTGTCAGTTCTTACGTGAGACATTCCTTGTGTGAGCGAAATACCGATCTTGTGTAACGAATATCTCAACACTTTGCACCTTATTGTTTATCGCCATATACAAAAGCCTTTTCTGTCAGTTTTCGTAGTAGCTTAAGATTTTTTGTGCGACGGTATTTGCATTTTCACCGTAGTTTTTAAGTCCTTGAACACTGTTTTGAAAAGGGTTTGCTTTTTATTTTTTTAAATTTATTTTTTTTTATTTATTTTTTTTTTTTTACCTCAGATTAAGAAGCCAACAGACCTTATACGCGGGACTCTTTAAGCTACCAAGCTTACATGCTTTATTCGTTCGCCTGCTTCCCTCTTTCTTTATTTTTCGGTTTTTTTTTCCCCTCGCTTCAGAATCGATATTACCTCAGTCTTTACCACTGTTACAGAGCACACACCACGTTTCAATGTTTAGATTATGGAATGTGTTTATAGGGGGTGGGTTTGGGGGGGAGGGGGGGGGGGGGGGGGGGGGAGCGCAGGGAGTCACCAGGTACTGTCTTCTCTCTTCATGGTCATCTTCGTGCACAAACAAGATAGGCTGAGAAAGAGATACGGATACGGATTGTTTATTCAATAAAGGCCATAGCCTCTCATTAAGGGAGTACAGTGAACTAACATTCCAAAATCAAAATCTTACATATTACAAAAGTAAATGACAAACTGCAAAGTTAATGATAATCCACAAATTGGATAATGCACAACTAAT
>NC_134890.1:24514061-24524061 GCF_041734735.1 Babylonia areolata | reverse complement strand
TCTTTGGCGCCAGCTGCTTTGTTGTAGTAAGGAATGCATATTATGCACAAACGAACGTTTGTAGAGATGAGCTTCGTGTTGCAAGGGTGTCATGGTAAGGGGGGGGGGGGGGGGAGGGAGGGGGTTGGAGCAGAAGAGAGGGGGGCGGGGGACGGGAACATATTAGCTTTACCATAATCATTATCAGTAAACATCATTTGACCACAAAAAAAACAACAAAACAAACAAAAAAAACGCCCCCCCCAAAAAAAGAAAAAAAAAAAGAAGAAAAAAAAGAAAGAACAAAAGTACAATACAGCGCACAAAAGGAAGCAATAGTTTCAAAAGTACAACAATGGCAACACGGATAAGAACAGCAGCATCAGAAACAATACCAGACTGAAAAAAACCCACAAAAAAACAAAAAAACAGCAAGAACAAAAACAAGAAGATAACGGTACAGTCACCACCGACCATCGCAGCCACTGTCACCATCAGCACCATCATGAAGTTGTAAACTAGACAACTATCGTGGCAACAACAACAACAACAACACTAAATGGAAGTCGCACTATTCCTGCCATGTTGCTCAGCTCTAAAGGTCCCGAGATCAAAGATCCCCAAGGTAGACCCAAACGTAGCCTTGCAGGAGAGCATGGTGGGATTCGATCCTCTTCTTTCGCCGCCGTTTTAACCTTCCCTGATCGAAGTCTGGAACCACGTCACGCCTTTCTGGTGCAGTGATGAAACAACAACAACAACAAACAAAAACAAGAGAGGCAAGGCCTTCAAGACTCACTTGTGATACACTTTAAAAAAAATCTAATCGTTAAAATATTTCTGTTTTTGTTATTATAAAGCTTCGCGTTAAAAAAAGAAAAAAAAAGAAAAAAAAAGTCCTAACCAGATTCGAATTACGTCCCCTAGCACTAATTACAGAGTAATATCCCTCTTTTACTATCTGCACCAAAACGTTTGCAAAATAAATAAAACTTCCATGCTTAGCAAAAGAAGTTCCTGTTTGAACAAAAAATGATAATAATGACTGCTCTTGTTGTTGGGTCAGAATATCAGATCAAAATGCCAAGTTTAGATAATCCAAAAAAATATAAATATAACAGTAAATGCAGTTTGCATATAATTAGGCTTCATTTATTATTTTTTGTGCCCATCCCAGAGGTGCAATATTGTTTTAAACAAGATGACTGGAAAGAACTGAATTTTTCCTATTTTTATGCCTAATTTGGTGTCAACTGACAAAGTATTTGCAGAGAAAATGTCAATGTTAAAGTTTACCACGGACACACAGACACAGACACAGACAGACAGACAGACAGACACACACACACACACACACACACACACACACACACACAGACAACCGAACACCGGGTTAAAACATAGACTCACTTTGTTTACACAAGTGAGTCAAAAAACTGGAGTGTAGCACCTTTCCCAAGGATGTAACACTATGCCTTAACGAGGCCTCAAACCCTCGCGATCGCTCGCTGTTAAACACTGGATCAGAAGTCCGAAGGCCTGCCAATCCTGCCACGGTCCTTCCTAACCATTGTGCATGATAGTCAGCCGTGTTCGACAATGACTATCAGAACATCAGAGGGGGCAACTGCTGTCCCGATTACCTGTGCTAGAATTTGATTATTGTGGAGAGTGTCTTGCCCAAGTTACATCCCCACTTTCTCGGCCAAGAGGGTTTTTAGGACAGTCGGCGTTGGAATGGTTCCCGGCAAAGGCCAACCAGCCCTCAAGGCTGCAGCACTAAAAGCCAGTGGAATGTTCGCCACCATGTTTGAGAATCATAGTTCTTTCAGAAAAGACTAAGCTGTAAATGATTTCCCATTGCAGTTGAGAAACCGTTGATAACACAGCTGTCGCTTTGCTGGTGACCCAACTGTAAACTTATGTCAATCGTTGATGTAAGCTGAGTGTTGGGCCAATTCTTTGTCACTACTGTTGCTACAACCACCACCTACAACTACATCTGCAGTTTCTGCTATTGCTGCTGCTGCTGGTGTTGGTGCTGCTTCCCGGGCTTCAGTTTCAGTTTCAAATAGATCTCAAAGTGTGCGAGCTGACCCGTATGCGCTGCGGCACCACATCTGCTTATCAAAGCAGATGCCCGATATACAGGCATAAATCCAACGCCCCGGTCAGGCCTTGAAAGCCTAACCTAGTTTCAGTTTCAGTAGCTCAAGGAGGCGTCACTGCGTTCGGACAAATCCATATACGCTACACCACATCTGCCAAGCAGATGCCTGACCAGCAGCGTAACCCAACGAAAAAAGTTGTCAGAAGTGGGATTCGAACCCACGCCTGGAGAGCCTAACCTAGGAATATTACTACTATTTCTGCTGTTGCTGCTGCTTCTGTTGCTGCAACAACTACTGCTACAACCACTACCCCTTCTGCTGTTGCTACGACTTCTACTACCCCTTCTGCCTGTTGCTACTGCTGCTGCTTATGTTGCTACAACTACTGCTACAACCACTACCGCTTCTGCTGTTGCTACGACTTCTATTACAACTACTACTACTATTTCTGTTGTTGCTGCTGCTGCTTGTGTTGCTACAACAACTACTGCTACAACTCTTACCCCTTCTGACGTTGCTGCTGTTGCTACAGCTTCTACTACAACTACTACTACCCTTTCTGTTACTGCTGCTGCTGCTGCTTCTGTTGCTACAACAACTACTACTACAATACCTCTACCCATTCTGTTGTTGCTGCTAGTGCTGCTACTATTACTACTGTCATGGCAATTAAGTAAACGTAAAACGGAAATATTAGCATATTATTGTTGGGAATAGGCCAGAGAGAGAGAGAGAAAAAAAAAGAGTACTATTTAGATCTATGTACATACTCTGGTGAAAAGAGACTGGGTTTTTTGTTTGTTTGTTTCTTCGGTTGTTTTTTGTTGGTTTTTTAAATAGTTTTTTTCCCTGTTTTTTTTGTTTTGGTTGTTTTTTGGGTTTTTTTATATTGAAAGGTTAGTTACCGCGTAGGTCGGCGAAGTGAAAAGAAGGAGATACAATCTGAATCCCACCAGTGATGTGGCGGTTGCCACACTGGGGAGAGAAGCGCGTGGGTTTACCGGTGAAAATGGAAAGTGCCGTGACGCCGGTCCCATGGCAGCTGGCTTATCTGCTCGCCAAATCCTTTTGACACCTCCACCACAAGAAGTGAGAGAGAGAGAGAGAGAGAGAGAGAGAGAGAGTGTGTGTGTGTGGGTGAGTTGGTGGGGGTGTGGAGGGCAGGTTGTGGGGGTGGGGTTAGGAGGGGCGTGGGTGTAGGGCGGCGGGGGGAGGGCGAGGGGAGATGTGTTTCTATGTGTGTGTGTGTGTGTGTGTGTGTGTGTGTGTGTGTGTGTGTTTCTCTGTTGTCAACCAAGTTCCCCCGGCCTCTTTCTGTCTCTCCCTGCTGTCCGTTCCTGTAAAATGAGAGAGAGAGACAGAGACACAGAGAGAGAGACAGACAGACAGGCAGACAGACAGACAGACACACACACACACACACACAGAAACACACACACAGACAGAAACACAGACACACACACACACAGAAAGAGAGAGAGAGAGATTTTAAAAGAGACACGGAGGGATAGATAGACATTTGTATTAGATGGATAGTATGTGTAGACTCGGCATCGGATGGTTTAATCAGATAATAGGCCTAAGCCTCTCATGAAGAAATAAGAATACACTCGGGTTCTAGAGTACATGATATATGATTGTGTTTTAAACTTCTTTTTTTTTTTTTTTTTACGAAGTTGCAGCTTTCCTGTATTCAAACGTTCTGTATGGAAACGAAGAAACACTGACAGTAAAATAAAGAGAGAGAGAGAGAGAGAGAGAGAGAGAGAGAGGGGGGGGGGTGGGGGGTGGGGGGGGCTAGAGGGGGGCGGGGGCAGATTCACATAATCACAAACACGTGTTCTCCTACTTAACCCCCCTCTCCTCACTGAAACACACTCATGTATGTGCGTGAATGAAAGGTCAAACTATCGTTTTTATTTTTGTTCTTTTCCACTTTTCAAGTAAATTCACGTGTATCATATGATTTTTTTTTCTTTTTCTTTGTGTGTGTGGGGGGGTGGGGTGGGGGGCGGGGTGGGGGTGGGGGTGTTCGGGAGTGGGGGGGGGGGGGGGATTTGGGGGGTTGTTGTTGTTGCTGCCTACCTCTGAAATACTAATTTGCTATCAATCTGTGTTCTCGGATCAGGCTGAATGAAGTATCAGTTCATAGCAAAATGCTTGGAAAATCTCCAAGTCAATCTGTCTAACCTCACATTTGTTTTGTAAACACTGCACTCGTGGTTAAAAGAAAATCAAAGGTGTTTAACACCTCAATGCGGTAATTAATAACTGAAGAACTGTTTCGGTTGGGTTTTTCTTTTTCTTTTTTCTCTCCAAGCAATATCCTGCAAGTGATGCCATGTTGTGTGAATGTGTCTGGGGTGTTCGGGGCCAAAAAGTGCATGTGCAACATGTGGCTGACGAATCGTCGTGTACAGACAGAATGATGATGGTCCTGATCCACGAATCAGTCATTCTGATCTTCAGTTTCAGTTTCTGAGTTTCTCAAGGAGGTGTCACTGCCTTCGGACATATCTATATACGCTACACCACATCTGCTAGGCAGATGCCTGAGCAGAAGCATAACCCCTATGCTTTTTGTCAGGCCTTGAGTTCATGCATATATTTGTGTACCTCTCAGGGTGGGTTTTCGAATGTTGAATTTGGACACAGGACAACGCTTTTGTTGCCATGGGTTCTTCTTTCAGTGCGCCAAGCGCGTGCTGCACACGGGACATCGGTTAATCGACTCATCCGAATGACTAGTCGCTCAGTTTGATTTTTTCAGTCAAACGTGGGAGAAAGGGCAAGAGCGGGGATTCGAACCCACAGCCTCACGGACACAGCATTGACAGATTAGCATCTTTTCCATTCTGCCACCTTCCTCCCGATCAACAATAGTTGTGAAGACCCAGATACCTTGTCTGTTTTGCCTGCTTCATCCATTCAGTCCCTTCAGCGCATACAAAACTCTGCTGCCCGACTCGTCCTCAGAAAGGAAAGATCTGAGCACATTACTCCTCTTTTGCAACATCTCCATTGGCTCCCTGTCCCACACAGAATTAAGTACAAGATCAGCACTCTATGTTATAAATGTATTCACAAATCTGCCCCTTCCATTCTCTGTGGCAGCCTTCACCTCCACACTCCATCTCGCTCTCTACGATCGGCTTCGGATCCACTCTGTTTACGCATACCCAGATTCAAACACTCCACTGTTGGCCGCCGTTCTTTCTCTGTCTCTGGACCTTGCAACTGGAATGAACTTCCTCTTTCGCTTCGACAAGTCTCCACACTCAGCTCTTTCAAGTCTGGCCTTAAAACCCACCTCTTCCCAATTTTTTTTTTAATAGCCTCCCTTCCCTGCCTCTTCCTTGTCTTCAGTTTCTCCAGTTTTAGAGTTATGCATGCGTGTGAATGACTGGTGCGAAAGCGCTTTGATTTGTCTCTGCACAAGATTCAGCACTATATAAATACCATTATCATCATTGTTATTATTGTGTGATCTGATCTGACGGTACAGACCACACTGATAATCGAACCCGTAACCGCATGTCATAGCAGCAGTCACGGTGAATGTTAAAGGTGGGGGGTGGGGGGGGGGGGGGGGGGCACCGGTGGATGGGTGGGTGTCAGAAGTGGGAAGGTGGAGAGGGTGGGAGTTGGGGGTTAGGGTGGGTGGGGTGCAGGGGGGACGGTACTGCAGCCAAAGCGTGAAAACGTGAACCCCGTGTCTTACACTTCTTCCAGCGTTTCACGAAACGTCGTGGCCATTGTTACGTGTTATAAGTTTCATTTATTCATTTATTAATTCATTCATTAAAATTTTATCTATCCATCTATCTATCTATCTTTTATTTATTTATTGATTAATTTATTTATTAATTTGCTTATTTATTCCCTTGTTGAATTCTTACCTTCGCCATGTTTTTCAGGTATGCACTTCATCCACTGATCCCCGAGTACATGCATTTATGTTTAAAATTACTTTAATGGATTCGCTTTTTAAATTGGCAATGATTGGAAGAAGGCTGCATCCCATGTGTTGGGAATACATCAAGGCGTGCTTGGAAAGGACCACTTCAAATCTTGTGGATCAGGGGGGTCCTTAGTTGATGGTGTCCTTAATACGTTAAATCAGAACATTCACTCCTGAACACCATCGAAGCGCTTCAGCAGCAGTGCAGGGTCTCGGAAGGAGCGGCGTGGGAGTAATGCCACCAAAATGGTGCAGATGATGGGATAAGCAGCATAAACAGACAAAAATTTCAGTTGTGGACCAGGCTTTGGTTGCCTGCTCGTTAACATCAGCGGTAAGTTTGCTTTATGTTTAAGAATTTTCCCAATTCTACACGCTAATTCCACAGACTTGGGAACTTAAAAAAATATTTTTTTCTTCTTTTTTTAATTTTTATTTTTAAACGCAAAGCAGAACTTAGTTATGCTAAGACTGCTCGTGCTACCCAGCCCAACACCAACCCACACAGTGGCATGGTACGTAGTACGTATGTACACAGTGACGTCACTGATGACATCATGAAAAGAAGGGAAATGACTCTAGAAGGATGAAAAAAAACAAAAAAACAAACAACTAACTCGTTTGATCTAGAGCAGTATTTCTCCAGACAGTTTCTCCGTTTTTGGCTGATTGATCTTGGTATTGATTTATGACTTGAAAGACCAATTTTCACTGTTTTTTTCCTTCCTTTGCTTGGTACTAGAGGGATTTTAATAAAGTCACTGCGGGCATAGACCAGAGTGGACCGGGTTATGCAAACCTCAACGGGTCTCCGTGCACAATAAAAGTAGTGGAGAGAACTGATCTTGCTTTCCCAACACTGGTAATTATAACGTGCTTAACACTTAGATTTTGATATTTCGTTCATCAAAAGGTTTGACTTATCTTGATTTTAAAGTACGTTTCATGTTCCTCAGTGGGCTGGCTCGAGCGAGGAGTTTGTTGGCTGTCACCGTCACCGATCCCTCAGATTCCGAATCCTTTGGGGCGCCTTCAAAGCTTTGTCAACCACCTTTCTCCAGTCCTCGCGTCTCTCGGCCGCTCTCAGGGTGTCTCTCAGCTCCATGCCTGTCCACTCTCGAATGTTGTCCTCCCATCTCTTCGTTTGTCTGCCTCTTCTTCTTCCTCCCCTCACTGTGCCTTGTAAGATTGCTTTAGCAAGACCAGAGGAGCGTGTGACATGACCAAACCACTTCAGTTTTCGTTGTCTAGCGAGTGTTTGAAGGTCAGTATAGGGCCCGATTTCATTGCGGATGCGTCTCTTGACTTCTTCATTCGTGATGTGGTCTTTGTATGAGATGCCTAAGAGTCTTCGGAGGCACCTCATTTCTACAGCTCTTATTCTTCTCTCTAAGTCCGCTGTGAGGGTCCATGATTCGCATGCATATAAGAAGATTGACATGACCAGAGAGCGCATCAGTCTGATTTTGGAACTGATGGCGAATTTTCTGTTTCTCCAGATGGGTTTGAGCTTGGTCATTGCGGCTGTGGTCTGGGCAATTTTTGACAGTATTTCTGGTTTTGATCCCTCGTCTGTCACGATATATCCCAAATATTTGAATCTGTGAACATTTTCAAGTTTCTGGTCTTTGATTTTGATTTCTGATGTGAAGTTGCTGTTTGTCATCACTTTAAAGTGTTGGCTGAGCTTAGGAATAACACCATAACTGACTGATTTGAGTTGCTTTTGACGTCATTTCACACCTATGACTGAGAAACTTTTTTTTTGCTGTGCGCAGACTGCGGGCGGATAACATCACGAATGAGTCTTCGATACTCCCACAACACAACCCTAAAACCATATCTGCGAAAATCGCCTGAGTTATGGAAAAAAAGCTAAAAAAATAAATAAATAAAAATAAAAACACGATTCACTGATTCAGCCTGCAAACTAACCACCCAGCCCCATTAGGGGTCACATAAAAAAAAAGCAGGGGGTGTGTGAGGCGGGGCGGGGGTCGAGGTTGGGATTGGGAAGGCCGGCAGGTGAATGGCTGTGCGCACACTGACCCTTCTGACCAACAACAACACCCCTACCTCGAACACGCGGAAACACACACACACACACACACACACACAAACACACACACACACACAAACACACACACACACACACACACACACACACACACACACACACACACACACAAACCCACCTGCCCCAGCGCCATTCCGCCTCGGATATATTATCCGCATCACGCACAGGAGGGTGTTCGGTTCCCCTCGAAAACTTACGGCGAATTTCTCCCATCCGGAACATCACACTGTTCCACCCTTCCTCCCCCACAACACCCCACACCCAGCCCTTCCCAAACAACACCGAGAAGGCTTAGCTCGGCTCAGGCTAGCAAATTTTTTAAGCCCCTCGGACAAAAGCCTCGGTGAAAAGTTAAATTGAGGGCAGCTTTGTACCAAAATGCCAACAGGCTTTTGCCAAGGCCGCGCGCTTTTATGGGCAGGCGCACATCTGATACTGCCATCAAAACGATGAGCGGCCCTGTGACGACGGCGTGAGAGAGAGAGGCTTCTGACGCTGGAAATTATCCGATAAAAAAGTATTAAGTTTTCTCTCTCCCAACCCCAGCCCCTCTAACCCCCGCCGCCCCCCCCCTCCCCCCCCCCCCACACACACACCCCACTCTCCCCCCCCCGTCCTTAGTTCCCTTCTTTCCCCTGATAACCATCAGAGAGAAAGAGAGAGAGAGAGAGAGAGAGAGAGAGAGAGAGAGAGAGAGAGAGCGAGAGAGAGAGAGAATAACCCCCCTCCTATCTCTCTCTTTCTCTGTCTCTGTCTCTCTCTTCCTTCACAGGATATGGGGGCCATACCATTCAAGGGAGGGAGGTTAGTGGTGGTGGGGGGGTGGGGGTGGGGAGGTGAGTGGAGGGGGGGGGGGGGGGGGGAAGTAAAGAGACGAGGGATCGGCAAAGTCAATTTGCTCGCGTCATGGCTGTGTCACTGCTTATCTCCCTTCCATTAAACTTTAGCGTGGTCTCCCCCTAACGCAGTCGTTCATAAACGGGGCAGAAGTAAAGTGGTGGCGGAGAAGAGCGAGAAGGGGCATAAATATGGTGAAGAAAAGGAGTGAGGGAGGGAAAGAAAGAAAGAAAGAAAAGACCCCCCCCCCCCCCCCCACAAAAAAAAAAAAAAAAACCCAGAAAAAAGAAATAAAACAACAACAACAACTCCAAACAATCAAAGAAAAAAAAAAAGAAGAAGAAGACATGTCTGTTGACTTCTTTGACAGAGAGAAAGAAGACATATCTGTTGACTTCTTTGACAGAGGGGCGCTCTTGCTCTGCAGCATTCATTGAGAGCGAGGTTCTTGCGTGTCACATAGGGGGAGTGCGAGGGGGGTGGGCCTTGGGGGGGGTGCGGGGCGTGACAGACGCTGGGAATTATGGGTGGGAGAAGTTGCCCAAGACTGCTCCGGGGACCCCGGCCCTCGCCATTTGAGGCTGTGCTTGCTGCTGCGTTCCTCAACGGAGGACACAGTTTCAGTTTCAGTTTCAGTAGCTCAAGGAGGCGCCACTGCGTTCGGACAAATCCATATACGCTACACCACATCTGCCAAGCAGATGCCTGACCAGCAGCGTAACCCAACGCGCTTAGTCAGGCCTTGAGAAAAAAAAAAAAAAAAATAAAATAAAATAAAATAAATAAGGGGTGAAGAAGTAATAGATAAATACATAAAAAAACCCTACTACCACTACTAATAATATGTATAAAGGCGCAAAAACTTGATGAAGTCAACTATAAGCGTACATACATAAATAAATAAATAAATAAATAATAATTATAATATAAAAAAAGTAGTAGCAGTAGTAATAATAATGATAATAGATAAATAAATAAATAGAAAAGACAACAATGATGATAAATAAGCAAAGAAATGTAAAACATGGAGACACA
>NC_134890.1:24489061-24509061 GCF_041734735.1 Babylonia areolata | reverse complement strand
TGTCTGTATGACTGTCTGTCTGTCTCTGTCTGCCTGTCTTTCTATCTCTCTCCCTCCCCTCTCTCTCCCTCTCTCTATCTCTCCCTCCATAGCTCTCTCTCTCTCCCTCCCTCTCTCTCTCTCCCTCGCTCTGTCTCTGTCTCTGTGTCTGTCTCTGTGCTTTTGTGTGTGTGTGTGTGTGTGTGTGTGTGTGTGTGTGTGTGTGTGCGTTCGTGCGTCGCGAGCATGCGCGCGTGCGTCCGCGCGCGTGTGGTCTTCTTTCTCAGTTCCTCCTTCTCTCCTTTTTTTCTCTTTCTTTCACTCTTTACGCCCTTCCCACTTCCTACGGTCTCTGTTCATATCTCTACCCCCACCCACCCCACTGTGCCCCCCACCCATCCCCCCTTTTCGATCCCCTTCTTTCTCCCAGCGATAGGATGTTTTTTTTTAGTTTTTTTTTTTTAAGAAAGCCTCAGGAACATAATGCAGAAGAAGACGAAGAAGAAGAAGGAGGAAGAAGAAAAAGAAGGAGTAGGACGAGGAGGAGGAAGAAGAAGAAGAAGGAGGAGGAGGAGGAGAAGGGGGAGGAGGAAGAAGAAGAAGAATGACGATGAAGAAAAAGAAGGAGGAGGAAGAAGAAGAAGGAGGAGGAGGAGGAGGAAGACGAAGAAGAAGGAGAAGAAGGAGGATGAAGAAGAAGAAGAAGGAGTAGGACGAGGAGGAGGAAGAAGAAGAAGGAGGATGATGAAGAAGAAGAAGGAGGAGGAAGAAGAAGAAGGAGGATGATGAAGAAGAAGAAGGAGGAGGAAGAAGAAGGAGGAGGAAGAAGAAGGGGGAGGAGGAGGAGGAAGATGAAGAAGACGAAGAAGAAGAAGGGGGAGAAGAAGGAGGAGGAGGAGGAAGAAGAAGAATGAGGAGGACGAGGAGGAGGAAGAAGAAGACGAAGAAGAAGACAAAGAAGAAGACGAAGAATAAAAAGAAGAAGAAGGAGGAGGAGGAAGAAGAAGAAAGGGGAGGAGGAGGAGGAAGACGAAGAAGAAGAAGAAGGAGAAGAAGGAGGATGAGGAAAAAGAAGAAGAAGAAGAAGAATGAGGAGGAAGAAGAAGAAGAAGGAGGAGGAGAAAGAAGAAGGAGGAGGAGGAGGAAGAAGAAGAAGAATGAGGAGGGCGAGGAGGAAGAATAAGAAGAAGAAGAAGAAGGAGGAGGAGGAGGAGGAAGAAGAAGAAGAAGAAAGAAAGGAAACAAAACAACCAAAAAAAACCCGACAAACAGAACGGAAAAAGAAGAAGAAGTAGAGAAGAAGTGGAAGAGGAGGAGGAAGAAGAGCGGGAAGAAGAAAAAGAAAGAAAGAAAGAAAAAACAAACAAACAAAGGATACAAAGACAAGAAAACGACCAGCAGAATGGGTCAGAGATGGCAAGGCGGAGTGGCAGGCAGTACACAGCACAGGGCCGGTAGCAGTAGCAGCAGTAGCAGTAGCAGTAGTAGCAGTAGCAGTAGCAGCAGAAGAAGAGGGGAATCTCCCCTTTCCTCGTCATGTCACGGCGTTCCTTCAACAACCCGTGTTCCGTCATTAGCAGAGAGCAGTGAGGCATGGACGGCGATAGCGGTGGCCCATCATCGGCTCATTACGCCAAGCGGGAGAGGTCCTACAGAGCCTCCAGAAAGGTCCTTGCAAAGACGTTGACGTCTTCTTCCCCCCCCCATCTCGGGGCCTGGTGTCGGGGCCGTGAAGAGTTAATTCGCTTCCCCGCTCCCCCCCACCCCCAACACACACACACACACACACGTACACACGCTACCCCCCCCCCCCCTAAGTACCGGCCGACCTCCGCCGTGGTGGGTTTTGTGTGTGTGTGTGTGTGTGTGTGTGTGTGGTGTGTGTGTGTGTGTGTGTGTGTGTGTGTGTCTGTGTGTTGTTCTTGTTGTTTTGAGGGGGGTGCGGGAGGAGGTGGGATACATGATGGCACTGTCATCGGCGCTCACACTGGTGTCAGGAATGGGTTAATTTTCCACCAGTTGTAGGACACTGACATTTTTTTTTTTTTCTCTTTTTGGGGTGAGGGTTGGGCGGAGGGCGGGGAGGGGGAGAGGGTGGGGGATGGTCGGGGGGTGGGGTGGGGGAGTTTGTAGATGGGGTGTGTGGGGGGCGGGGGGGCATAAGGTTTGAATGTGTGTATTTGTGTCTGTCTGTCTGTGTCTGTGAGTGCTAGTTAATATGTGTTATTTTAGCGTTTTTCCCTCTTAAAAAATTCAGTTTTTTTGTTTTTTTTTGTTTTTTTGCTTTGCTTTGTTTTGTTTTGTTTTTGTTTTTCGTCTCATTCTCATTCATTCCACATATTCTATTCTACCATATTATTTTTTCTATCTGGTTTGATTCTATCTTATTTTATTTTATGTATACGTCCTTTTAGGCACTACGAGAATCTCTGATGTTTTTGACATTTCCAATTAAGTGTTGAAGGGAAGGAGATAGAGACTTTGGCAAAAGTTTTGAGTGCACGGAAAGTTTATGTCAATCAGAGAGACTAGCCTATTTCCCCACACCTCGCTCTCGTCACACACACACACACACACACACACACACACACACACACACACACACACACAGAGCTACCTACCCACACGCACAAACCTATTTAATACATAACAATCTTAGTTCACTTTATATGACCTCTTGAAAATTGTCATGGAATGAAGGGCATTTTCATGGGATGAGTACAGTTGACTATGAATATGATAACAGAAAATTGCATCGCATTATCCTCTCTCTGTCTTGTCTCTCTCTTTCTTTCTCCCCCTCTCTCTCTTTTCTTTTCTTTTCGTTTTTTTTTCTCCTTTCTTTCTATCTTTCTCACTGTCTCCGTTTATTTATTCGTATGGTTTTGTGTAAAAAAAAACAACAACAACAAAAAACAAACAAAAAACCCCAAAAACACATGAATTTGTTCAAGGAGAAAAAAACAAACAAACAGAAAAAAAAAGCATAATATAAGTGAGATAGTCGCTTCTCGCAGAATGGTTCAGAGTAGTCACAAACAAATACCACGTCTGCTGCAATCATTCTTTAACTCGCCTTGGTCGGCGAGGGGTTAAACCCGTACGGTTTGCGATTGCAGAAGCTTTCTGAACCACTTAAAAACTCTCTGTGCTCTCCCACCTACCCCCCTCACCCCTTCGCCCTTTTCCTTAACTTTCCCCCTGCTCTATATCTCCTTCTCTCTTTCTCTCCATCTCTCTTTTCCTATTCCCCTCCCTCTTCTTAATTCTTTCGCCGCTCTCTTCATCTCTCTCTCTCTCTCTGCCCCCTCCCATCTTTCTCTCCATCTCTATATCCCTCTTTGTTACACCGCCTATCTCTCTTTCTCTCTCTCTCTCTCTCTCTCTTTCTCTCTCTATCTGTCTCTCTCTGTGTCCCACTCACTCTGTTCTACCTTTCTCTCTCTCTCTCTCTCTCTCTCTGTGTGTGTGTGTGTGTGTGTGTGTGTGTGTGTGTGTGTGTGTGTCCCACTCACTCTGTTCTACTTTTCTCCTTTAACTCTCTCTATCTCTCTTTCTCTGTCTCCCCCCCTCTCCCTCTTTACTTTCCCTCTCTCTACTCTCTCTCCCACTTTGTCTCTCTCCCCACTCTCTATCCCACTCTCTCCCACTCTCCCCCTCTCTCTCTCCCCACTCTCTCTCTCCCCCCCCCTCTCTCTCTCTCTCCCTCTCTCTCCCACTCTCTCTCTCTCTCTCTCCCACTCTCTCCCACTCTCTCTCTCTCCCTCTCTCTCCCACTCCCTCTCTCCCACTCTCTCTCTCTCCCTCTCTCTCCCACTCTCTCCCCCCCCTCTCTCTCTCCCACTCTCCCTCCCTCTCTCTCTCTCCCCCCTCTCTCTCTCTCCCTCTCTCTCCCACTCTCTCTCTCCCTCTCTCTCTCTCCCACTCTCCCTCCCTCTCTCTCTCTCCCACTCTTTCTCTCTCTCTCCTTCTCTCTCTCTCTTTGTTGTTGTTGTCGTCTTTCAAAATTTAGTTCCTCACGGCTGGATGGGGAAGGAAACATCCTTGTTATTGAGCTTATCTCACAATACCTTAGTGAAAGAAAGAAAGAAAAAACAAAACAAAACAAAACAAAAAAAACCCGAAAAAAAATTCGTTTCGTTTCGATTTGCTTCGTTTCGTTTTGTTTCGCTTCGTTTTGTTTCTGTCAGTATACTGTCTCGATCTCCCATAACACATTACTGACTGAAGACCAGACTCCCTTACTTACGTTAAGGGCCGGCAAACCACACGACGTTGCGCTTCAAGTTGTGAGCAAGACTTTAATTGTGGAGCCTTGGAGCCTTTTTTTTTTTTTTTTTTTTTTTAACACAGTGAAAGTCGTTCTATCCCCACCGTTGATGATTAAATAAATCTTGGCCCCCAGCCAATCGTCGTTACGCTGATAGGCCGACCACGAGGGGCTGTGCAATCAGCCTCCAGTCACAGACGTAAACATACAAGGTGCAATTTATGTGGGGAGAGTGGAGGGAAGGAGAGTGGTGGGCTGAGGGGGGGTGGGTGGGAGAGGGGGGGTGTATGGAGGGAGGGAGGGAGGGAGGGAGGGATGGAGGAAGGAAGAAAGGAAGGAAGGAAGGAAAAGATGCAGGAGTTAACAGGCAGTAGGGACGGGTGTGTGTGTGTGTGTGTGTGTGTGTGTGTGTGTGTGTGTGTGTGTGTGTGTGTGTGAGTGGGGAAGTAGGGAAGGAGAGAGAAGGCGGGACGGGTGTGTGGGGGAGGGGAGAGAGAGAGAGAGTGAGAGAGAGAGAGAAAGGCGGGCAGAGGGAGAGAGAAAGAGAGAAGCAGACTGCTTGAGTGAATGAACAGGATCAGTTGTGCTATTTTTCACTCTGTGTGTGTGTGTGTGTGTGTGTGTGTGTGTGTGTGTGTGTGTGTGTGTGTGTGTGATTGTGTGTGTGTGCGTGTGTGTGTGTGTGTGTGTGTTTGTGTGTGTGCGTGTGTCTGTGTGTGTGTGTGTGTGTGTGAAAGAGAGACAGACAGACAGGGGGTGAAGAGTGAGAAAGAGATAGAGAAAAAAGCAAGTGACAGAGAGAGAGAGAGAGAGGGGGGGAGGAATATAGAAAGATATGCAGACAGACTGACAGAAACAGAGAAAGATGGGATAGAGAGAAAGAGATAGAGAAAAGAGAGAGAGAGAGAGAGAGAGAGAGAGAGAGAGAAAGAAAGAGAGAGATAGTGAGAGGAAGGAAGGATGAGAAGAGGGAAGGAAGAAAAGTAGGAAGGAAGGAAGGGAAGGGTAGGAAGGAAGGAAGGAAGGAAGATAGGAAGAGATCAGGTGTGTGAGTGAGTGAGTGAGTGTGTGTGTGTGTGTGTGTGTGTGTGTGTGTGTGTGTGTGTGTGAGTGTGTGTGTGTTGGTCGACAGCATCTCGACGATAACCAACTTGCTGTAATAGCCTTGCATCCCCTCCACTCACTCCGCCCCCCCCCGCCCCCCACACACACACACACCCTCCACGCCCCCACTCCCCCACCCCTCATCAACAACATAGGCACCGTTTTTGCAGCATAGCCCTCCCCTCCCCTCCCCTCCCCTCACCTCCCACCCCACCCCCCTCCCACCCCCTGCAGTGCCGCTTTAATTATAACAGTCTGGCTTCATCAGAATCAGCTGGCTCACTATCATCGCCGCTTCCCTGGTCCTAGACCTCTTTACAAATACGCTAAAATTTACACCTGACATTTAAATGCTCGCCTGGCATCTTCTTCTTCTTCTTCTTCTTCTCACTAAAGATTTCAATGTAATTCTTTAGTCATACACGGTACGAACGAACGCACGGTATAACAAATCGCATTCGGTTTTGTTTTTTAGTTTTTTTTTTGTAAAAGCCACAGAGAAAGGTTTGTGTGACAAGCAGTGTATATATCCTAATATATAAATACATGTATTATTATGTAGACAGAAAGATAGATAAACAGACAGACAAATTATGAAGAACACGTAGTTTCCGACTGGGAACAGTACCCAGCAAGTCTGAAAGTGGAAAAAAAAAAAAAGTTTGCGGCGTTGCAAGACGTTAAACGATTCGCTTTTAAAACAGCAACAACAACAACAACAACAACAAATTTCCTCAAATGCTGATAAAATAAATAACGAAAGACATATTCAAAGAAAAAAAAAAGAAAAAAAAAATCCAAACGTTTTACGTGCAGGTAGGACATGGGCGGAAACGGAATTCTTATCAGGAACAGGGGATAGGGGAGAGAGAGAGAGGGAGGAAGGAAGGGTGAAGGGGTAGGAGGTAGTGATAGTGTGAGGGAACAAGTGTCTTGTGTGATAAATCACCCTAACGACCCTCCTCTCCCTTCCCTCCCCGGCTTCTTATCCTTCCCCCCCTCCCCCCCACCCCCGCACACCCCACACCCCCCCCCTACCCCTCCATACCCCAACTCCATACGGTCTAAATCCCACCCACCCAACTTATCCTCCCGACCCCTCCCACCCACCCTCCTCTTCCTCACTCACACAAAAGCCATGTTATATTCCCAAAGACAAAGCAGAAAAAAGGGAGAAGTGTGTGTGTATGTGCGTGCCTGCCTCTCTCTCTCTCTCTGTGTGTGTGTGTGTGTGTGTGTGTGTGTGTGTGTGTGTGAGCGTGCGTGCGTGCCAGTGTGTGTGTGTGTGTGGGGGGGGGGGAGGGGGTGTTGGGAGGGAGGGGGCAGGGGGGAGGGGGGGGGGGGGGGGGGGAGTCTTCTTGCGCGTGCATTCATGGATTGCCAGCCCAGATCCGTCTCGTTTTGTCGGTCAAGGGAGACAAGCGGGTAGTGCGCAGGGGTCGGCTGTTGACATGGTGAACGGTGTCTTTGTCAGGATCAGCAACAAGGGAGGGCAGGCTCACCTCCACAATGACTGGTGCAAACGTCGCTGTTGTCAGTTATGGGGCTTGAGAGAGGGCGGAGGGGGGCGTACAGGGAGGGGGAGAAAGAGAGGAGAGAGGAGAGGGGAGAGAAAGAGTGAGAGGAAGGGAGAGAGAGGGAGAGGTGGAGAGACAGAGAGGGTGGAGAGAGGTGCGACGGAGAGAGGGGAGGCAGAGGTGGGAGGGAAAGAGGGGAGAGAGAGGGGGGAGAAGAGAGGGGAGAGAGAGAGGAGGGGGACAGAGGTGAGAGGGAGAGAGGGGGAGAGAGAGGGGAGAGAGACAGGGGTGGAGAGAAAGAGAGGGAGAGAGAGGGGGAGGAGAGAGGTGAGAGGGAGGGGAGAGAAAGAGGGGGGAGAGAGAGGGGGGGGGAGAGAGGTGAGAGGGAGAGAGGGAGAAAGGGAGAGAGATAGAAAGAGAATGGAGGAGAGATAGAGAGAGAGAGAGAGGAGAGAGGTGAGAGGGAAACAGGGAAGAGAGAGAGGGGAGGGAGAGAGAGGGGGCATGAGAGAGGTGAGAGGGAGAGAGAGAGAAAGGGAGAGAGATAGAGAATGGTGGAGAGAGAGAGAAACAGAGACAGAGACAGAGACAGAGACAGACACAGGGAGAGAGCGTCAGAAAGACAGAAAAAGACCAGAAGGACGATACACTCATACAAAAAACAAAACAAACAAAAAAGCCGAATTCAGAACAGAAAAAAAAAAGAACTGCGAAGTGTAAAAAAAAAAAAAAAAAAAAAAGAGGGGGGGGGGGGGGGGGGGAGAAAGATGGAAAGAGGGACCTTCATAAAGACAGACAGAAACAGAGTACCTCTCCTCCATGCTGTGCTTATTCTCGCTCCCCCTCACCCCCCCCCCCCCCCGCCCCACCCCCCTTGCCCCCCCTTGCGGACTCTCAAAGTGAGAAAAACAGAATCTGCCTCTTCAGAGGTAGACTGATAAAACTTCGTGCGGGAAGTCAAAGGCTAGTTAACCAGAGCTGGGGCAGCTGTTACTGACTTTACCAGACTCTACTCCTGTCCTGCTTGATCCCTACCCAATGTTCTGTTGTAAAAATGAATGGGCTGTCACCAATATGTCATCGTAGAAATCAGTTGAATACCTTCGGATTGAAAAGAACGATGACGGGCGCAATAGCCGAGTGGTTAAAACGTTGGACTTTCAATCTGAGAGTGCCGGGGTCGAATATCGGTAACTGCGTGGAGATTTTTCCGATCTCACAGGTCAACATAATTATGTGCAGACCTGCTTGTGCCTGAACTCCCATCGTGTGTATACGCTAGCAGAAGATCAAATACGCACGTTAAAGATCCTGTAATCCATTTCAGCGTTCGGTGGGTTATGGAAACAAGAACATACCCAGCATGCACACCCCCGAAAACGGAGTATATCTGCCTACATGGCGGGTAAAAACCGTCATACTCGTAAAAGCCCACTCGTGTACAACATACGAGTGAACGTGGGAGTTGCAGCCCACGAACGAAGGAGAAGAAGAAGAACAACAAAAGAACGATAGATTTGTTTCCCAATGATTTTGACAACCGTGAACAAAGAGTTTATCGCCTGAGACAATTAAATTTTGTCAGGTGTGGGAATAATTTCATTTGACATGACAGAGCTACAGGCAGTGTGACACCACCACCTTCAACTGTACGGCTTTCCGACAATCGCCGAGGCGCAACAGCCGAGTGGTGAAAGCATTGTACTTCCGATCTGAGGGTCCTGGGTTGTCAGAATGCCGCTCACGGTGCCAGGTGGGTAAAAGGGTGGAGATTTTCTTTCTTCCCCCGATGTCCCATGTCAACAGATGTGTAGACCTCAGTGCTAGTCCCTGAACCCCCTTCCGTGTGTAAATACACGAATGATATATATATATATATATATATATATATATAAAAGATCAAACGCGCACCGCGTTAAAGATCCCGTAATCCACGTCAGCGTTCCAAACAAACACACCCGCGAAACCGGAGTATGACTGTCTACATGGCGGCGTAAAAACGGTCATGCACGTAAAAGCCCACTCGGACATACGCAAACGAACAAGAAGAAGAAGAAGAAGTAGAAGAAGAAGAAGAAGAAGAAGAAGAAGAAGAAGAAGAAAAAAGAACAAGAAGAAGAAGAAGAAGTAGGAGGAGGAGGAGGAGAAGAAGAAGAAGAAGAAGTAGTAGTAGTAGTAGTAGTAGTAGTAGTAGGAGGAGGAGGAGGAGGAGGAGGAGAAGAAGAAGAAGAAGAAGAAGAAGAAGAAGAAGAAGAAGAAGAAGAAGAAGAAGAAGAAGAAGAAGAAGGAGGAGGAGGAGGAGGAGGAGGACAAGAAGAAGAAGAAGAAGAAGAAGAAGAAGAAGAAGAAGAAGAAGAAGAAGAAGAAGAACGGTCTTCCCAATCGGCACAGAAGAGAACTCGCAAAATGCTGCATCATCCCAGTGCAGGTTATAGCAGTGAGAGTAAGGGGGAGAACCAAAGGAAGTATTTTGACAAAAACGAAGGATGTACAGGGTGTCGGTGGGGTGTGGGGGGCGGGGGCTAGGGAGGGGGGGGGGTCGAAATATGTACAGCGGTATGAGTGGACTGCTGAGCAACATCGTCGTCACCCAACACTGTCTGGCCATTTCCATTACGGACACAAACTGAAGGTTGTTCTATTCAGTTACAAATAATATCCCTTCACACACAATCTCTCACTGACTCAGCTCTTTCAAGTCTGGCCTTAAAACCCACCTCTTCCCAAAATAGCCTCCCTTGCCTGCCTCTTCCTTGTCTTTAGTTTCTACAGTTTTAGAGTTATGCATGCGTGTGAATGACTGTTGCAAAAGCGCTTTGATTTGTCTCTGCACAAGATTCAGCGCTATATAAATACCATTATTATTATTATTATGACTGACCAAAATATTGATCAATAGAAGAAACAGCAAATGCTGGAAAACAATGTTGTGCCTTTTTGCAAAACAACAACAACAAGATGACTGCAAAGATGATGAAGTATCAGTGTTTGTACCAAAGCACCTTTTATTTACTTACCTGTGCGCTAGCTGAACTGGTTGCATAAGCAGCACTGACTTGAAATTATTGTGTCCTTTGTCCATGGAGAGAGTTATTCCTCTGTACTGTTTATTGACTGCAAAGATGTTTCATGAAACAGGGATAGTGTGGGGGAGTATGGAGGAGGAGAGCATGTATATCAAGCCCCCCCCCCCCCTCTCCCCGCCCACCTCGCCTCACCACCCCTCCCCCCCTCCCCCCCACTTAAAAAAACAACAACCTGGCTTAATTGAGTCATGATCAAAAACGAGAGGGTCATGTAATAGACTTGATGATGACTCGGCCCCCCTCTCCGAATACTGTTACCAATATCAATGACTATGGTAATGGTGATGATGATGATGGTGATGATACTACTACTACTACTACTACTACTACGAATACCATCTATCTGTCTATATCTATCTATCTATCTATCTATCTATCTATCTATTTATCATTAACTAGCTAACTAACCACCACCACCACTACTACTACTGCTACTACTACTATCTATTTATCTACCTGGACAGACAGTCAATGGATCTATTGTTCTCTTATCCCCAGTCGTTTCAATCGCTTTCGTCTTTTTTCTTTCGCTCTCTCTCTCTAGTCATCTCTTATATTCTTTCTGGTTATCTTTCTCCCTGTTTCCCCTCTCCTAATTTCGCTTTGTCTCCTTCTTTCCTCTCACTCCAAATAACTAGGTAATGTCAAGGTGGTAAGGAAATCAGTCAATGTGTACACAACAACAGCAACCAAAAATAATCGATAATAAAGAAAACAGAATAGTGTCTCCGACTGACGGTTGGAAGGACGCGGGTTCGAATTCGGCCCGCGGCCGGCTCCTACCCAGAGTTGAGTGTGCTATGGGCTTAAATGGGGAGACTGGGATCACACAGTCGAGTATCATCCACTTCACGGATGCGTCTTTGGGTGTGTTGCTCTAGTTACCTGACCAACACTGCAAGTGTCTGTATGTCTCGGGCCTGATTGACGCCTGGATATCATTATGAAAAGAAGCGTAGAGTACAGCCTTGTCACGTAGCCCCAAACCAAAATGGACCTCCATAGCATCCTCCTCCTCCTCCTCCTTCATCATTACCAATATAAACAAAAAAGTCCCAAAGTCTGTGGCCTTTCATGCCTTGCTCTCATGGTGACCTCAGTTTCGATACCTCTCCACTTCCGTGCTTGAGGTGAGTCTTGTCAAGGTCTTCAGTGTCGGTGGATTCATGGGGGACTGCCGTTGGATGGACGTGTTGGCTGTCTCCACTCTGGGAGGAACGATCACTGAGTCTGGCTCCGCGACTAAGCCAGTATTGTCGTCAGTAGGGGGCGTAGTAGGTGGTGTTCTAAGTAAGTTAAATCAGTACAGGCACCGAAGTGACTCTGGTGTGTAGCCTCCTGGCAACCTAACATTGATGGTTCCCTGCGGACTGCCGACGCTGGGACTGTGATGGACGAACCCGGGTGTGGCCGTGTATGGGTGACTCGGAATGAGCGGCGTGGGAGTAATGCCACTGAAACGGAGCAGATGACGGAGCAGAATCCCCACCCCCCACCCCCACACACAAAAAAAACAAAACAAAACAAAACAAAAAATACAACAAACAAACAAAAACAGAATAAGAAGAAATGAGCAGAAAGAAAGAATGGCAGGCAAACAGAAAGAAGGACATACACAAATGTATATATACATACATAAAGAATGGAAGAAAAACTTCTTGCTCTCTCCTCTCCACACCCCCCTACCCCCAGATCTCTTTCAACCCCTCACCCCCACACACCCCACCCCCTCTCCACCCCCACAACCCTCAACACACCTCCCCCCCACACAACCCTCACCCCACCCCTCCCCCAGACTTTCAATGCTCCCCGTCCCCCCGCACCCCCTCCCCCTCCCAGTGTCCCCCCCCCCCCCGGAACTCCCCTCCACCCCCCCCCCCCGCCCCCGCCGGTCCCTCTGGCTTAGCATGGTCATCACCCACCCTCCCCTGTTGCAACAGTCAACTGATCGCGCTGGTAAAACACTCCTCGACCGTTGTAAGACTTGTCTCTGATTGCCGTCAACAATGGGGGAGCGAACCCTGTCCCCTGGCAATTAGCAGAGGCCCGCGAGCCCAAAGTAAACCTTGGGTCTGATCGACACACGTACGAAGTATACCTTTGCTTACACCACTTCGTGAGTACAGCAAACACGGTGAAGGGGTCTGAGAATACACCCCCCCCCCCCCACACACACACACACACCACCCTCTCTCTCTCTTGTTTCTCCAGTTGGGTCTTTTCGTGTATGATCGGAATGTTTGAGATAGACTTTAAAGGGTTATCGGTGCTGTTTGACGCGACACTGCTGCTGCTGTTGATGATGCTGATGGTGATGCTGATGATGACATTGACGAGGATACCGACAAACAACGATGTCAATGGTGATGATGTTGATTATGATGGTGACGAGGATAACGATACATACTATCCATCTGACTTACAACTTGGCTCGAAGCTCTTTAAGCTCATAAATCAAACTGCATGATAACGAAGTTGGCTTCTCTCTCTCTCTCTCTCTCTCTCTCTCTCTCTCTCTGCGTCTATCTGTCTACATCCTCCTCTGTCTCTATCTAAAGCTATTGACATGATATGAATCGTATATCTCTTTAACTAAACAAATGCTATAAACAGCAAGACAAAAATGCCAAAATTTCACCGTTCAGTCTCAGTCCATTTGTATTGACAGAGCACCCGCAGAAGTTAACTGTTACAGACTGCTTGGTATCATAATTGACAATCACCTTTGCATGGAATGATCACTTATGTCAAACTATTATCCTGAAAGATATACCAGTTATTTCGAATCAAACACAATCTAAACTTACATGCCAGAAACTTATTTTTACACGCATACCTCTTCTCATCTATCAGTTATGGGTCAACTCTCTTTGACTCTGCAAGCGCTAATTCACTGTAGCCCTAATTTAGTCTCTATCAACGGGCCGTAAAAGCAGTCCTCAAACCATCAGGTTTAGATAAACACCACAATAAATGACTTCCTACCTCTATAAACAAAGGAATTTTAATGCAAAGTTTAATGTCAGGAACTGTTCCGAATAATCTTGCATCAAGATGTCATTGTAACAGGCGAGATTGCAGCAAAATTCAGATTCCTGGTCCGTGACAGCCGAGTGGTAAAAAAAGCGTTGGACTGACTTTCAATCCAAGAGTCCCGGGTTCGAATCTCGGTCACGACGCCTGATGGGGTAAAGGGTGGAAATTTTTTTTTCGTTTTTTCCCTTTTTTTTTTTTTTTTTTTTTTTTACCAGTCTCCCAGGTCAGCAAATGTGCAGACTTGCTAATGCATGAACCACTCCTTCCAATGAAAACGCATGCAGAAGATCAAGGTATGCACGTTAAAAATCTTGTAACCAATGCCAGCGTTCGATGGGTTATGGAAACAAGAACACACCCGGCATACCCCCCCCCCCCCCCCCGACCGCCTCCCCCCCCCAATATCTCGCCCCACATCCTCCGCGAAAATGTCTGCACATTTGTAGACCTCTCTCTCTCTCTCTCTCTCTCTCGGATATGAATACGCCGGCATAACGCACCCCCCATCCCCCGCGAAAAGGGAGTACGACTGTACCTATGGCGGTGATTTTACTCTGGAATCAGTTCCCGACCTTACATAAGATTGCTCAATGACACGACAACCGTTAATTAACCACTGTAGTTTTTAAACACTCTGACAGAGTAATGCTGTCGAGTCTGTTCTCATCTTTTTCCAGCCTCTCTTTCTTATTTTACACACTTTATTATTATCATCATTTATTCTGTCCATCCCATTTTTTTTTTCTCTGTTCCTGGTCACAGGTCTTATGGTGAAATGATTTGTACTGAACATGTTTACAACACATCTGTACGACTCTATGGTCTTTATAACTTCTCTCTCTCTCTCTCTCATCTCTCTCTCCCCCCTCTCTCTCTCCCTCTCTACCCTCCTATCTCTCTCTCTCCCTCTCTCTCCTCTCCCTCCTCTCTCTATCTCTGTCGCCCTATATGACAGTCAATATGTCTATCTCTCTATCACTCACACGAAGTTCATTTCAAATGGCTAATATTTGTTTTCCTTTTTCATGCGTCATGATGTTGTAACAGTGGTGTGTGTATATATATATATTTGACGTGCGCATTAGCTGAGTGGTTAAAGGGTTGTACTTTCAATCTGAGGGTCCCGGGTTCGAATCTTGGTGTAAGCGGAGTATGGCTGCCTACATGGCGGGGTAAAAACTGTCATAAACGTAAAAGCCCACTCGTTTACACACGAGTGAACGTGGGAGTTTGCAGCTCATGAACGCAGAAGAAGAGTATCAGTATCAGTAGCTCATGGAGGCATCACTGCGTTCGGACAAATCCATATACGCTACACCACATCTGCGAAGCAGATGCCTGACCAGCAGCGTAACCCAACGCGCTTAGTCAGGCCTTGAGAGAAAAAAAAAAAATTAAAAAATAAATAAAAAAAGAATAAAATGGAATAAATATGAGAAGAAGAAAAAGAGTGTGTTTATATATATATATATATATATATATATATATATATATATATATATATATATATATATATATATTCCTTCTCTTGTCTCCTCGCTCTCGTTCTCTCTCTCTCTGTCTCTGTCTTTTCTCCTCCCCCATTTCTCCTATCTCCCTGTCTCAGGGTGTGTGTGCATGTGTGTGTGTGCATGTGTGTGTGTGTGTGTCTGTATTTCTCTCTCTCTCTTCCAGCTCTGTGTCCATTTCTTTCTCTTCTCTCCCTCTCTATCTGCCTGTCTTTCTCTGTGCCCCCCCCCCCCCCCCCCCCATCTCTCTCTCTCTTTTACTTCACCCTTCTCTCTTTATCATTACGACAGGAAGAGTAGAGTACAGCCTTGTCATGTAGTCCCAAACCAAACTGGACCTCCATAACAACATCGTCATCGTCATCCTCCTCTTCCTTCATGATGATCATCAATATAATCATCATCACCCCCAGCCCCCGCACCCTTCTCTCTTTCTCCCCCCCCCCCCCTTCTTCCTCCCTGCCGCACCATCTTGCCGTTCACCCATGGAGGGGGGGCGAGGGGGGGGGGAGGGGGTGTAGGATAATGTGTGTGTGTGTGTGTGTGTGTGTGTGTGTTGGGGTTCATGTACGTTTGTGTGTATTTGATTGTGCTTTCATATCTGTGAAACTGCATGTTTAGTGCACATCTGTTATGCATATGTGTGGTTATGTGTGAATGTGTGTCTTCATGTTTTACATTTATTTGCTTATTTATCATCATTGTTGTCTTTTTTATTTTATTTATTTATTTATTCTATTCTATTTTATTTATTTATTTATCTATCTTTTTTTTTGTACGCTTATAGTTGACTTCATTAAGTTTTCGCGCCTTATAAATATTATTATTAGTAGTAGTAGTTCTTTTTTATGTATTTATCTTTTATTTATTTATTTTTTTACATATTTCTTTTTATTTTATTTCATTTTATTTAGTTATATATATATTTTTTTTTCTCAAAGCCTGACTAAGCGCGTTGGGTTACGCTGCTGGTCAGGCATCTGCTTGGCAGATCTGGTGTAGCGTATATGGATTTATCCGAATGCAGTGACGCCTCCTTGAGCTACTGAAACTCAAACTCACCCATGGAAAAATGGACAAAATCAGTCATCATCATTCTACAGTCATAATGTCCCTGCTGTTGGGTTCTCGAGATCACGCAGAAAGTTCCAAGGAGACTGGGAACACATTTCGCCTGGCTTGCTCTTCTCTTGCCGCTTTGAAATTTGAAACTTTCCACCACCACCACCACCACCACCAGCACCATCCTTCTTGCCCCTCCCCTAAAATATGAAACAGACAGCTCCAGAATGACTGGAAATCAGTCCCAGATTCACCTGTTGTGATATTTTAGGATAGCATCAAGAGCAAGCTTGCTCCCAGAGGCTTCCTAAATTTGCCTCGATTGCGTGTTTCGTGTAATGAGCCGATGATTGTTTTGACGTCATTAGGTTTTTTGAAGTCCTTTTTAGAAATCAAACGCTTAGACTGATGGAAGGGGCGAATGGTAAATGTGGATTGATTAAGAGAGAAAGTCTGGATCGCATAGCTCCAGACTAGCTGGTTTCTTCGCGAGTGATAAGTTAATTATTTTGTCAGTTTGCCCCCTCTCAGTCAGTCAGTCAGTCAGTCAGAAAGAAGGTGACTGGTTGGCCGGATGGTTGGTTGGTGGATCAATTAAGATGATTGGTTGAGTGAGTGAGTTACGTATCTTTGGCTGACTGCGTGGTTAATCCGTGAGACATTTTTTTTTTCTTAGTTCGTCCGCTGGTGTTTTTTTTTTTTTTTTAATAAGTTGACTGGTTGCATATTTTTCACTTTTGCATTATGTAATCTACGAGGTTTGTGTTTACAAGATATTGTCTTCTTCTTCTCCTCCTCCTCCTTCTTCTTCTTCTTGAATGTGTACGTATGTCTTTGTTTGCTTGTTTTATAATTGTGTGTGTGTGTGTGTGTGTGTGTGTGTGTGTGTGTGTGTGTGTGTGTGTGTGTGTGTGTGTAAGTACGTATGTACATGTAATGTACCAATTGTTCACGTTTTCATCGCTTTGTTACTTTTAATAGACTATTCAAGTTCTTATTCTTATTCGTCGTTCTTCTTATTTTTATTTTATTTCAGTTTATTTCTTTATTTTTATGTTTTGTGTCGTTCTTTATTTTTTTTTATGTTTTGTGTCGTTAACTGGGCAGAATTGTAAAAAGGCCTCTACTGTGCCTAATTCTTTACCCATTAAAGATTCAATCAATCAATCAATCTTCTGCACAGAAGAACTGTTCATCAGATTCCTCCATGTCTGTCGGGTGTGTGTTAAAGCCTGGATCTCTCGCAAATGGCTTTACTGTTTATTCTGTAATGTTGCTGGTCTATTGTGTTTTTTTTTCTGTCTTTGACTCTGTCTCCCTCTCTCAGCAGTTCTTTGGAGGATTGTTTTAGCCAGAACATGGGATGACCATACCAATGTAATTATCTTCTTCTTTGTTTTTTATTAACTGATGCCAGCAGAGCTTCATGTCATCCATCGGGCTGTTTGGTGGTTTGGTGCACTTGTATCTGATGTTTTGTATGACAGATACTAATTCCTTTCGCGCAAAAACCTTGAGCCAGCTAAACAAATGATGAAAGGAAGGCACTACTTACTACACTAACAGACTGACTGATTGGCCAACAACGAACAAACACAAGTTTCTGAAACGACACGAGACGGGAAAAAGGAAAAGAAAAAAAAAGAAAAAAGGAATGAACATAATTGGACTGTGGGGGAAAGATACACAAGAGGGATGATGTTCCACGCTACATCACCGCTCCGAGCCATTCTTAGTCACCAGGGTAAGAGGAGAGAGAGAGTAAGGAGGTTCGTTTTTCTTTTCTTTCTTTCTTTCCTTCTTTCTTTCTCTCTTTCTTTCCTCTCCCTTTTGTAGTGTATGGGTACCTACGTTGTTGTGTGTTTGGGCAGCGGGCTCCTTGTGGAACAGTAGTAGCAGTCCCAATATTAGTCCCTCTCTCTCCAGCTCCTAACGATCCATTAATACCGCACAAAAGACCCTCCCTTTCTCCGCTGTCCACTGTGGCTCAAAGTGGCCAGAAATTGGGGCTGGCTCTGTCTGATGATCAAAGTATCGAATTCTGAGAGGGCCGAGGTGTTGCGGCGAAGGAGGAGGGGGGGGAGCGGGGGGGGGGGGGGGGGGGGGGGGGGGGGGAGAGGGGGAGAAGGGGACCCTGCCCGGCCCCGGGTACGTGTGTGTGTGTGTGTGTGTGTGTGTGTGAGTTTGGCAGGGGTGTGTTTGAGCAGGGCTGAAATGTGATAGGTCTGGTCCTTTGTGTCACCGGCGGCTAAAAGTTGAGGGCGGAGGGTGGGGGGCTGGGGAGGGGGGGGGGGGGGGAGGGAGGTGGGTTGGGGGGGGGGGGGGGTGAGAGATGAGGTGGATGGTGATGGTGTGGCTGCCGCCGTTAAGGGTAAACACACACAGACACCCCCCACGTACACACACTCTCTCTCTCTCTCACACACACACACATACGCACGCACACACACACACACACGCACGCACACACGGGGTCTACCAGTCCTGGAGGTGCGTAGGTGTGGGTGTGGGTGTGGGTGGGTGTGGGAGGAGGTTTCAGGAGGATATCGGGGTTTGGGTAGAAGTAGGGTCAAAGAACTGTCTGCCGCTCAATTACGGCTTATAAGTAGCGGCGGATCCGCCATGAAAAAAAGAAGAAAGAAAGGGGGGAAAAAACACGAAAAAAACCAAAAAAACAAAACAAAACAAAAAACCCTAAAAGGATAATATTGTCACTAACGTGGTCTGTAGAAGTTCTGTTTAATTATTAGGTGCGGGTGTGTGTTTCGACAGTCCTTGCACTCTCTCTCTCTCTCTCTCTCTCTCTCTCTCTCTCTCTCTCTCTCTAGTATTCAGTATAACTACATTTATATGCGTACATGTTTGTGTGTCTCTTAGAACAACGGCAGATGTGTAAGTCGGCCAAAGTGCTAATATCTTCACCGTTGGAAAATAAATATTCATTCATTCATTCTCTCTCTCTCTCTTAGTTTCAGTTTCTTTCTGTTGGTCTGTCTGTACCTCTGTCCGCGTCTATGACTGTCTGTCTGTCTTCTTCAACCATATTCGCGCGCGAGGATGTGTTCTTGTTCACGCTGTGGATTCTGTTTTGTTGTTGTTGTTGTTTTATCATCTTCTGTTATACGCCAGAGGCCTACTATAACAAATACAAAACTTTCCCCTTGTTATTGCAAATGTCTGTTTCAACCATCTGTCTGTCTATGTCTCTCTTCCTCTGACTTCCACTTTTCCACTCCCTCCCCCCAACCCGAAATCTGCAATCTGCAACCCCCACCCCCACCCCATTCCACACAGCCCCTATGTTGCTCATACTGAAAGGAACAACAGCAACCAACCACACAGCAGCAATACGAGCCCTTCAGTTTGCACTGCTGCCTCAAACGACACAGTAACGGCAACTACTAAGGATAGCGGAGCGCATTAAAAACAGACATTACCATTTCCCCCCCAGTGTCATGGCCTTGCACTCCTATCCGGCTCCTAGGGGCTCAGGAGTGACCTCCCTTTAGCATGGGGGGGGAGGGGAACCCACACCCACACACCACACACACACACCACACACAAAGAGAAGCTTAGCCCATCATTAGTTTATAGATTCGTTCTTTCTTAGCTCGTCGGAGAGAGAGGGGCAGAGACAGAGACAGAGAAGAGAGACAGAGAGAGAGAGAGAAGAGGCCAACCGATTCACTGTTTGACTTTCCTGTCCGTTTAAGGTGTCGGCAAGAATCGTCCAAAATTGTTTCAAAACACCGGCTTTGACAATGGAGGTGAGAAAGGTCAATATTGACATCCGGACATTTTTTTCACACGAGTGGCCGGCCCTTACAGGGGAACGTGACTGACTGGAGGCAGCTTGTAGAAAGCTTTGCTGGGGACTTTCCTCCTTTTGGGAGTTTCGTTCTGAGCTGGGGATTTTACGTGTTTTGTCCAATCCTCTGTCTGTCTGTCTGTCTGTCTCTGTCTCTTTCCGTGTGCATGTATGTCTCTCTGCATCTGTGTCTGTCTCTGTGTCTGCCTCACTCTCTCTGTGTCTGTCTCTGTCTGTGTCTGTCTGTCTGTCTGTCTCTCAGTAGAAACGGAAATGCGATTTCTTTTCCACTGCGAAGTAATGAACGATTCACGACAGAAACAACAAACACCCACAAACACCCACACCCTCACAAACACACGTGCATGCACACACGCACACACACACACACACACACACCCTACCCCCCCCCCTACCCCCCACCCCTCCACACACACACACGCACACACACACACACACACACACACACACACACACACACACACACACACATTCTCTCTCAGAGCCACCAGACGCCCGCTTGGCAAAGACAGGTAAATATGAACAAAACACAAACAGTTCTCAAACCGCCCTCACAACCCCCACGCCCCCCCCCCCCCCCCACACACACCCCCCCCCCCCCCCCCCCCA